>NW_026920017.1:0-165316 GCF_032062105.1 Saccostrea cuccullata
CAAAAAATGACAGAAAATTATGGATTTAAATCAGTTATCATATATAAATGCTTTAGTTGCCTGCAGATTTTTTTCTTGATTCTTCTAGAACAAATACTGTTTAATATATATTTTATGTTGATAAGTTTTAATGTGGTTGTAGATTTTCTTATAGAGAAATTCAAATTTGCTGTTTTTTTTAAGGCAAAATAAACCTCCAAAAACTAGTTTTTTTATTAAAAGGTGAAGAGAATTTCAATAATCAACAGTTGTTAAAATAGAGTATATCTATATAAATAAAATAATGATTTAAAAAGCTTTTTTAATGACTAGCAGTAAAAAATGTATTTGTTTAACCATAACTTCAAGTGCCATGATAAAGTACAAAACACGCTATTTGAAAGGCGCGTGGTTTCCATAGAATGCGAAAAATTATTTTTTGCTTGCCTTTTTCTATCATACCCTTTGTTCTGAAAATTTATATATGAGTTTTAACCAAATCTGTTTCTATGGCACTTTCCACATTTTTTAACTAAATGCTCGATGCTTGCTGATTTTGACTCTTAAATATACTCAAAAAATTTTTCTTAGCTGTAATTTGTATTGAAACATTTGAAGCAGGGCTTCTATTTCTATTTGAAATTCAAATTTGGCAGCAGAGGGCGTGTCTTAGTTTTGTAATTGTTTACACCGGATGTTGTGTTATCATGTAGGCATGGCGGTGTAGTGTATTTGGGGGGTGTTTTTAATTTGTAATTGGGTTCGGGCTCGGGAGCCCATTTTCTCTCTCTCTCTTCCCGCGTTTCCGCCAAGCTGGGTACAGGCCATGTTTTTCAGAACTCCTTGATTTTGTAATATGTCCAATCAATTGTTTATAATCAATATATTATTTTTATCCAAAGTGATTTGATTGTCTTTATATAATTTTAGCGGCAAGAAAGCCAGTGCTGCAGTGTTCGACTTACTTTCATTTCTAGATAAATCCAACCTCCAAAAGATAAAATCAATAATTCAGATTTTTTTTTAACTCTGTATTGAAATGAGAATAATTAATAAAATTTAAAATCCTCACAACATTTACACAAAATACAAATAGCAAGTCCAAACAGTCCAAAATATCCAAACAAAAAAGATAAAACATGTCAATGTGATGGTCAACCATAAAAATTATTTCCACAAATGACCCATGTATTGAACATCTTTGGATTAGGTAGCCATGTTCTCACAAGGTTTAATACACATGTTGGCATTATGTCACGTCTGTGCCACTCCTGTCCTGGTTGATATAATGTTCCAACACTCGCATTTTTTTCTCAGCATATCGGGGATCACTCCATACTCCACGATGTAAAAGCATTGTCCAAAACCTTTTGTACTTCTCATTGCGTAATTTGGAATTCCTGGGATAGGGCAGTCTGAAGGGTTCCACTTTCCACCATAATTGTCTGTTGATGTCGTCCGTGATGCAGGGCTTGCAGTGACAGAATGGACATTCCTCTCTGTTAATGTCTTGAAGAATGAAAAAATTTTCTTCACCACCATCATTATTATCACTGCACTCTGCTCCCAAAAGTCCAGTATCTACAGATAATGCTACATCTGTCTTCACCTCTTTGTCAACACATTCTAATTTTACACACGTGTTCCCGCCAAATTTCTCTTCCTGTGATGAGTCAAGAGGCTGAAAATCCCAGTCGCTATGCAGATAGAAATGTTTTATGGCTTCCATTTGCATTTCACTCACATCCAAAATTAATCTCTGTCTTTCCCCCATTTTGCTTACAAAATAAAATAACACATCGATGGACTCTAACTGATTACAGTGTAGGTACTAATTGATGCTGCTGTATGAAGTCTACTCTAAACCCCCCCTCCCCCCCACATGATTAAATAGGTGATAAGAGATTGGTTTATTACCTTATGCAATTTTGTTGCAGGGCCAAACAAAGGAGAATTTTATTTATATGAATATTTTTTTTTATTTTTACTTTGTGGCTGATTTAAAAAATATATATATATTACTTTAAAATTAAAAATTAGATAATTAATTGTTTTCTTCAAAATTCACAATATTTGTGAGGGATAACACTTAATTATTTCTATTTTTATTACCTGTAACATGTACTCTCCTCCCTTTTCCCCCCCCCCAAAAAAAAACCCACAGCCAATTTAGGATGGTACTGTATTACTGACAATCAATATATATCTATACAATTTTGCTCAGAAATATCAGAAATCTTGTATCGAATCGTAAGAAATCATGGCAAAAAACGAAGAATCATCAAAGAAACGTCCACCAAATTTTAGGCTTGAAATTCCAGGTGATGGGGAATTTAGAAGTAAAATTCAAGGAAAACTGCAAAAGGTGAAATCATTTCTCACTTCTAAGAACAATGCACCTGTAAACACAGCATGAGTAATTGAGGAACTTTTGGACTTCTGGTTAAAAAAGCACTTGGAAGACCAAAGTGTCGAGGAGGATCAAATACAATTTCCATCAACATATTTGCAAGTCAGGAAGAAGGATGTTAATCAGAAAATGTTTGTTTGTGCAGATTCATCACTTCTAAATATATGTGAACTTTGTGAAGCTCATACAAAAACCCTCAGTGGAAAATTATTTTTTTTAAAGAAAACCATGAAAGGACATGTTCTATCTTTGCGCCTTCAATGTACCAAGGAAAAAATGCACAGTTATTCCTGGTCATCTTCACCATATCTACCTAATGATGAATATCTTGTCAACCACAGAATAGGTCATGGCCTCATGTGTAGTGGAATGCTACCATCTCATTACACAAGGTTTTCCAATGGAAGTGGAATAGGGTGCTACTAGGCCAGAAGGAAACAATTTTTTGATGCTTATAAAAATTCTGTCGAGGCTGAATATACAGATTCCATCCAAGAAGGTCTACATGAAGACTTGGATGGCATCAATATTTTAACAGATGCTAGACATGGATGGCGTAAAAGCGCTAAAGACACATCTGTAGTGGCCATTGGTGAGAAATGTAACAAAGTTCTGGATTGTGTACATGTAACAAAACAGCAAGACCCAGTTTCTCAACGACACGAAAGAATTGGTACAGGGAAAATTTATGAAAATTTCACCTCCCAAGATGTCACCATTAACAAATTTATTAAGGACACAGAAGAAACAATAAATCAGATGATTTATGGCATTCGATAAAGGCATTAAAGAAATCACTAAAAAATATATCCAGTGGTAGTAAGAAGTCTGAGGGTTTTACATGGAGTGAGCAGCTAGTGGACAGAACTGAACCTATTGCCACTCATATTCATTGGGCTGTTCGGCATTGTGATGGAAACCCCCAAAAGCTACGAGAGTGCATAGAGAATGTAATTCCTCACTACGAAAATTCACATGAAAAGTGTCACCCAGAGTCACGACGCAGAAAAGATGAAAATTATGAGCCTTCACGAGTTGTATTAACCAGTAAAATTGCAAAAAAAATTTTTAGAAAATACACTTAAAGCATCTGTAATCTACAAATATCCTGAAGATTATATTTTGGGAAAAGATATCTTCTATGTAGAGAGTTTCAATAATGTAATGAACATATTCCAGGACAAGAGAATTGTTTTTGGAGAAGACCAATATAAACTTAAATCAAACCTTGCTGTGTGCCACTGGAATGAAAATGTTGACCGGGAGCATACCTCTGTATATCATTCAAGAAACCCCAATGCACCACGTAACCAGAAAGGGAAAAAAGTGTATAAAAAACCTAACATTTCAATAAAGAGATAATATCTGGTGTAAATATGTAGGAAGCCTTTATTGAAATGGACTGCAAAAATATTGAGCCAAGATTATTGTGTACATTTTGAGGATTAATAATTGTAAATAAGTAGGGATGTCAAAATTGTCAATAACTGATATTCGAATATTCGATAGTACTATTCGAATATATTCGAATATCCGATAAAATAAATACATCTTGCATTATAATATGTATACATCTTCACTCTTTTGTCAAGCAATACATACGTTTTATGTCATTATTTTGGAATAAAATTTCATGTAGAGTTTTGTAAATGCACTTTAATAATATTCTTAAAATATTTTACAAAATATATGGAGAGTTTATATCCAAAACTTAATAAAATAATTTTCCCCCGAAAATTCAAAAGATTCTTTTAAGAAGTTCCAGATTAATTAATCATCTTACCAAAGTGTACACTGATAACCCTGCAGATTTATACCGCACAAAACAATTATCTAATGGAGAGACATTAAAAGCAATTACCTTTAGTTAATTAATTTCCTGATAATGATTTTTAATGATGTATACATAAACAAAATGTGTCCTTTTAACAATACAAACTAATTCTAAGTACTGGACACTGTTATACCTCTAATTAAATCATCAAATGAATAATTTATATTATTTTAATAGACACACTCTTCACACCTTAAAGGTAATCCAAGAAGAGTGTCTTTTAATTTTTTTTTAAATAAAATCTTATTATTGGTCAACGATGAGAATTTGATTGAATTTCTGATAAAACTTCAGTTTTTGTCAGATTTTCTGATGCTTGTATTCTTAAAATCCGAATATTCGAATCATGAATTTATATTCGAATATCAACTCTTCGAATGAATATTCGAATATTCGTTAAGATTTTTATTTTAATTAAAAGTGTTAACTAATTAAATCGCCGATAACCGGTCAATAAATCAGCAGTACTAGTATGTGCTGTAAATCCTGCTTTGTATAATTATCTCTGAGAATCATTAGAGCTGTTTAGCCAGGTATAAACACATGTGCTATCTTCTGTTATCATTTGCTGGAGTTTATTTTAACTTGGCTGCAGCAGTAAGCGCCGCCCTACACCAAATTTGCTTAATTGCACTACCACCGGATTTTCAGGTAGGTCGAGCTTGGCCTTTAAAGTATTAATTGCATCATGTATGATTATGGCAGGTAAATAAACATATATGAAAATATCATCGAGTTGATCAAGACCTGATTACAGGTTGGTATATTGTTTATATTTGATATCTTTATGAATGAATTGTTAATCATATTGTCTGTAGGTATGACAGAATGTATTTCGGTAGTTTGATATCGTATTCATGGATTCAAAATCTTAATCTCGGTCTAACAGTCCATTATTTACATCTACTCACCCTAAATCAGTTTGTTGTTAATGGCTTTATTTAGGGGGATTGTACGCAATACATGTGACAGTGTATTATTAAGTAACAATTTTTTTGACTTCACAACATAAGAGCAGAGAAATCAAGTGAACTGAGACTGACACAATAAAAAATGAAATCTTGGTTTATAACACAGGCATTACGTTTCATAGAATCAAGAAAACGAAGGAAATATCTGATAGTTAAATTACAAATAAGGAACAAGGAATGAAAGCTCTGACATCCAAATTTTTAGAATATGTATATTTTATATTTGAGAGATGAAACATGCAAACAAATCTTTCAAACGAATCCGATAGATTGCAGATTAAAACATAAAAGCATTTGAAATTTGCTTACAAAGGCTATTTTGCCTAGATATAATTTATGAATGGATCCCTGATGAAGGCAGGGACTTTGATTTACACCAATACTAAACCAAGCCGCCAAAACAGAAAACACTCGAAAGGGACGTTGAACAACATACAAACAATCATCAATCAAATATCGAAAAGGACGAGTTTTATGAAGTACGTGTATATGTACATGTACCTTCAAATTTAGGAGAGCACATTGACTGCATTTTGCTTATCATTTGTGTACTTAATCGGCGTGTTTCTTATCGTAACGTGACCGTTAGGTAACAGGTGAAGAACAATGTCGATGTATTCAATCTGCTGTCTATGTACAATGTTATATATTGCAAGAAAACTCTGTTTAAAGCAACATGTTTGTCTTTACAGTTTTATTGTTGTCGGTGTCTTCAGCTGTCAGTGTCAATCCTTGGGGTTGTACAACTGACTCTCTTTCTGATTTAGAAAGACGATTCAATAATTTGGAACAAAGGCTGGAAGTGCAAGAAAAGCTTAATACTGAGCAAGAAAAAGTCATTGAAATATCGAAAGTTAAAAATAAAAAATTAGAAGAAGCTGTGCAGACTTTCACTGCTACGATGGAAAATAAGGAAAAAAACGATAACAGACCAAAATTTGCGCTTGGAAGTAAAACAACTATGCAAAACAAAACAGCAACAGACTTTGGATTGAATTCATCGAACTCGGAACGAAGTCCATCGATATCTGATGCGCCTTCTAGTAAAATTAATTGTTGTGAAGAAGAGTTGTTGAACTTAAAGTACAAAATTCGTAAAGGGAGATCCATTACAGGTATGCTTCATGATGAAAGAACATCTAAAGATTATTAAAATATTTATGTACTGTAGTATCTGCATTTATAATAAAGAGAAAATAGTTATTTCATGTACTTTGGAGTTAACTGTCTTTTTATTCATAAAGGTGGAGTTGCATTCCACTCGTACTTGTCACATAATGAAGTTAATCCAGGGAGTCACCAAACAATCATTTTTGACAACGTTATTACAAATATTGGTGGGAACTATAATCAACACTCAGGAGACTTCATTTGCCCAGAGGATGGGGTGTACACGTTTTTTTGGACATTGTTTTGCTCTCGTGGTGGATATGTCTATTCCCAAATCGTTGTGAATTCGAATTCGGTCGGAGCCTTGTTTTGTAGTGGCCAAGGAGCAGACGAAATAAGGGCAACAACAGGTGTTGTCGTTGTAGAGATAAACTTGGGCGATGTCGTGTATATTAGGACACATCCTACTAACGGCATAGCCGGAATTATTTACAGCCATCCTACTTACCGATCATCATTTAGTGGATGGAAACTGTTTTAAATTAATTGAAATCAAAAAGAAATGTAATCATGCATTAGGTACTGTTATTCTTTGCAACAAGCTGCTTCAAGCAATTTACAATAAAAGAAACAGAATCTCTGCAACAGTTTATTGTTTTATCTCCTTATGTGTTTGTATGACGTTAAACGTTAATGTTTACCGCTGAAATGTCTTTTTAAAATATTTTGGAGAACAAATGGGTATGTTAAATGCTAAAATTAGGACATACATACTCACTGGGATATATTGAGTCGTATATTGAATAAAAGAAACAATCTGAAAAGGTTTAGAGTTATTCCCATTTGGTTAATTGCTGTAATCAGCGAATCATTGTAAATATTGTTCTGGACAAGCCTTCACCAGAGCAAGAGTACCTTACATATACTTGCAAAGTAGCAAATCGGTACAGATCTCTTCACAGGCAACTTAGCAACATATGATTCACATATGAGTATCATATGATTCTCATATGATTGGTTTCATATGAGAATCATAAAAAAGGGCATCATATATGAATCATATAATCTACATATGTTAATCATATGAAAATAAATTCATATGATTTGCATATGAATGGTTTATGTGTTTGTCAAGCCATTTGCATGTGTGAATCATATGAAAAGGGTATCATATGTCAATCATATGAAACAGTTATGTGTGTTCTCTTTCATTATTTTTCACATTCTTGTACACATTTAAAAATTAGATATTTCTGCTTTAGATGAAAATTCATTACATTACAATGATCTTTTCTTCATTGGTTAAATATTTTAAAATATCTGATAATGCTTACACAACTTTTTTGTTAAAATTATTTTTTCATCAAGAGAAATAAATTATTTTTCACAGTGTACATTCTAAACAAGAAAATACACAAATAAGTCTGTAGCATTTGTTGATACATATATTTAACATATTCTAAAATGAGTATAAATTATAAGATTTCAGCAAAATGATTAAGTAGTTAAACATGTATACATATACAAATGAATAACATGATTGGGTCATGTACTTGTACAAAAATACTATATGACATGAAAGTGTCCACAGCAAAATTGAAACATCAGCAATAACATTTGCCATGTATTTTCTATTGTAAATTTATGAAAAATCAAGTTATTGGATGTTTCAGAATACAAATAAGAATGGGAAATCTTTACAGGTCAAATTCAGACAAGATTGTGTACATCCTCTCCATTTCATTATTATTCCATATATTTCCTATTCCTTTTCCTTCTGCATCTTCCAATATTTTCAGTTGTCCTCCCGTTGATATGACCATTTTGAAAATCTTTTTGAACTGTACCAAAAATGCAAATCCACCAGTTCTCCCCTTCCTGAACAATTTCTTTGTGGCACAGAATGGTCTCTACAAAAATTTCAAAAATAAAAAAAACCGATTCTTAAATTTCGAAATCAATTTTACAACTTATATTAAAGTATCCTTAATATCATCAGCAAACAATCAATTCCCAATTCACCGACACAGATATGATACGAGATAAAACTAATATTATATATATGTTATACTAGGTGTTTTGTGGAATCCTATGATGTAAATTTCAAGACAATTACACTGTTGGAAGATATTGCTTCATATTATAATCATAAAAAGCTATATTTTTTTATTTTGACAATTGAATTTGGAATGTTCAAATAGTATATATTAATTCAAATTGCCAAAATTTAAGAAGATTTTGACATAAATAAATTTATATTACTTTTGGACACAAAAAACTACAGATAAGCAGATAGACAGAAAAAACAGACTTAGTTTGTGATTCCAGGATATCCTAGACTTTGTTGGGAAGATTATAACAAAGTCTATTAAACTGTGTGTAGTTACCTTAACTTTGCATCAAGCCTTGGATCTTTGGAATTTTTCTTATGAGAGGCTGACTGTTTATTGAACCTGTAAAACAAATAGTCATAGTAGATATTTTCTAAGTATTTTAAACTAAAACTTAAACTACAAAAAGAGAGATAACAAGTTAGTAGGTTCTCAGTTGTCTTATAAATATCTTACAATTGAGACTAGGTTATCTAGTGTTGGAAAAAAGTTTATAAATGTCAATCAATCATACATAGATGTAAATATTCAATGGATTATCTATCTGATGTACTTTCAACACATAGTCACATGCACATGTACTTGTACCTTGAAAGTTGCCAAATTCATTATTAATTTTTTGCTGAAATTCAAAAATTCAATTTACCCCCTGAAGTTATTGTATCTAGTTTCATAGCTTTTAAAGCAAGAAAATTAAAATCATACTTACGTATACCATATTGAAAAAAAGTGCCTTGGATTAAAAGTGTTTTATAATGTAGAATAAAACTTCTATATTATTGAATTGAATTCAGTTTTGATGAAGCCGTGCAAACAATGTAGAATTATAAAGGACCAAAAGAAATTATCAAGAAAAAATTTGTCATAAAGGAGTCATTACAGATATACACTTTAATTTTTATTGCAATATTTTTTTCCTTTAATATTGTGATGATGCAATTGTCTGTCAGAATCAGCTTTAGGATCAATAAGCTTTGAGTCTTATAAGCTTTGAGATTCTTGGACTTCATAAAAAGCAGCACTGAACTCAAGTTGTTGAATGCATCTATAAGCCATAAAACAAACATTTGTCATAAAGTTGATGAAAGAATCGACTTGATAACGATCTCAACATACAAACCGCCAACTGCTATACAGGATTTCTACTTTCACTTTCAAATCAGTACGGCCCCGTGGGGATCCGGGTTAGAATAGGTCCTCAGTACCCCCTTGCTTGTCGTGAAAAGCTACTAAATGGGGCGGTCCTTCGGATGAGACCGTAAAAACTGAGGCCCCGTGTCGCAGCGGGTGTGGCACGATTAAGATCCCTCACTGCTCAAAGGCCGTAAGTGCCGAGCATAGGCCTAAATTTGCGGCCTTTCACCGGCAATGGTGACGTCTCCATATCAGTGAAATATTCTGGAGAGGGACGTTAAACGGTATACAATAAATCAATCAATCAAATCAGTACGTAACAAAAGTCAAAGCAAAAAGAAAACAAAATAATGCCTTTTGCCTAACATGTAAATTGTAATGTTTACATATTCATTCAGAAACAAATTTAACCAAAATTACTTACAGATCACTAACATTACGTACAATAGGATTGCGAAATGCACAAGTGATGAGAGTATTATAGAAATAATTTCATACGAACCTGTAACCGTAATGAAAGGATATTAAAACAATAAGAATTAACCTAGAGATCTTTATAAAAACGTTAGAAAATAACTTATTTATTTATTAATATTGTATGAGAAATGCATTATTAAAAAAAATTTACTATTGATATATTTATTGAAATTATACCAAGGGCAAACTGGTGATCACTGTTTCATATGATTCTCATATGATCACTGTTTCATATGAATCTCATATGATCACTGTCAAAATATTCAGATGATTTTTATCAGTTTAACAAGGGCAACTTAGTGAATTTGGTTTCATATGATTCTCATATGATCAGTTTCATATGATTCTCCAATGACAACGGTCAAAATATACTTATGATTCTCATATACAGGGCCTTTCATATGAGAATCATATGTAAATATAATCGCATGATATACATATGAGTAATCATATGATCCTCATATGATTAGCCACATATGATTATCACATGCTTGTATATACATATGATGATCATATGATCCACATATGATCCTCATATTAAAGGCAATGCATATGTGAATCATATGTGGCTAAATTGCCTATGTTACGACATGATTAAAAAGAATTCAAAAGTGGTTGCGCTGAAAATAACTACCAAAGTACTGTGAAATCACAAATTTTCGTACATAATTGCTCAACAATTCTTCATTGACGAATTTCAAATCCCAAGTGAGCAAGAGATTTTATTCAAACCACTAAAATTTGACCCCACGAAAATATGCGATTTAACAGTAATCAAAACAAACTTTTTTGACATTGTATAAGCATTTTATCAAAAAATATATTCCATCTATAGACGGAAGTTCACTTAATTTCCCCATTAAATTGACACGCCACGTTACCATTCAGAACTCTCGGATATTTGTCAATACAGGGAACACATTCTTGCGTTAAATTGGGTCCGCACAACAATATCATTTTAAAGATGGAAGTTTCTATCTGTATCTATTTACTATGTGTTGTGATTTCTAATTTGTTTGAAGCCTTGTTCTGCAGTGGTCAATGAGCAGAGGCGGATGTTCAATGGGGAGGGGTGTTGGCACAAAGGGTACATGTAGAAAGGGGAGGATAATGGGATTTGTCCCGATCCCTTGGCAGGGAGGGGGGTGTGTGGGTTGGACTGGAAAATCTTCTGGAAAATGATGTCTAATCTGATAATTTTAAGATTCCTGAGTATTTGCCATGTCTTTATTTTATGCATCGTCAATTGGTCGTACGTCAAGGTCTGAATTCCACGATACAACAGATATGCAATTTTTGACACTTTAAAATTAATTGACTTCCTTGTAATTTCGAAAATATGTGTACTAGCGGATCATAAAAACAATGTATATGATGCTGATATTCAAACCGAGCTGAATAAATCATATACATTGGGATTTAAACACAGCGTAAAGGAAAAAAATATGGCTGTCTGGATTGGTATATATTTATCAACCTTTCTGGTGATAAACTATGAGACTAGTAAATTAAAAAATATCTATAATTTGATTAATTTCAATGTTCAATGTTCAAAATTCAATCTGTCTAAAGCCAAACTTATTTGTCTTTTGAAATTATACCTTTTTTGTCACTAAAAATCAACAAATTAAAATTCTTGCAGTTAAACTTATTCATTTAAGTCATACAAATACTAATAAAATTTACATGTAGGCTTTTATTTTTAGGATTTTTATAAAAGTTTCTTTATGTCATCTGTCTTTAAAAACTAATCGGGCGATCAAACAGGATCTAGGGAATTAAATTTCGTGAACAGATGTGTCTACTAAGGATCAGCTTACCATAACAAGCACAATACCATCTGGATAATCTCCGTTATGTAAAAGCATGTTACTGGTTGCGTTAGTGTGAACTTTGATATTCAATTATCAAAACCATTTAACAATGGAATTTGGCAAAAAGATTACCTTAAAAATGTTTTTTCACCACACCTCAATTTCAACATGCAATATCGCTCAAAATGTTCTCACAACAACTTTTCTTGAACTCAGTATTTAAATATTATACATTTATTGACTGAGTTTGAGTACCGTTATTGGAAATTGTAGTGCAAGGCAATGTATTTCTCATGAAATGGTTTGAATGCTCGAAAAATACGAATTGATGATGTTTAGTTTTCAAAGATATCTTATTTAAAAAACAGAGGAGACAAATGTCATCTGTGTTTTTTATTTTAAAAAAAAATGATTGAGTGATTGATTGTATATTGTTTAACGTCCCTCTCGAGAATTTACACTCATATGGAGACGTCACCGTATGCCGGTGAAGGGCTTCAAATTTTGACCTTTAGTCGGCACTCAGGACCATTGAGCAGTGAGGGATCTTTATCGTGCCAACGCCTGTCGCTGACACGGGGCCTCGGTTTTTAAGGTCTCATCCGAAGGACCCGCAACTTTCACCTCAAAGTGCCGAGCGCATGGCGAAGGAACAGTTGCTACCAATTTTAACGACTAGGCCGAGATACGAACTCACGACCTCCCGATCACGGAGCGAGCGCTCTACCGACTGAGCTACCGTGAACGGTTAAAAAAATGAATAATAAAATTAGAACTTTTGTAAGTTCCATGTTGAAACGGGTCAAATATTGATTGCATCTATCAATTCATATAATGTCCTTGTTGTCACAAAAAATGAATTTTAAGTATGACTGTGTATAATCAATTGACATTTAAATTACAATTATAAAGTCCCATTAAGGATATCCGATCCTCAGCCAGGAAGGATAACTCCAAAAATTACGATTAAATTCAAAATACATCAAAATGAAGCTTGAAAATTAAAGTTTTTCTCGCAACAATTTTCATTTTATTCATCTTTATAAGATTCAAGGTTTTTTGGAAGTCTTAGAAAAGGTCTTAAAAAAGTTGACATTTGTACCCTATAAAAGGAAAAAAAAATACTACAGTTTCAGAGAAACAAGATTTTCTTGAATCCAGCCTTAGATACCAAAGCTTATTAGCGTAATATGAAATAAGAAGTGATTTTTGGTGTCTTGCAATGATAGCAAAAGCCTTTTACACTATGTATTATAGAATACATGACAGAAATATAAGACAAAAAATACCAAATACGTATGAAAATCATCACAATTTTTCTGAATGCCTGGATACCTATCTTTTTTTAACCTAAAATATATTTGTTGATCAATTTGCAATTAGAAAATGCATTGCTAATATTCCAATTTGCTTTTTCTGCAAAAATATTGGAGGTTTGACAATTTTCACTATATAATATGATTAACTTGTATCTTTAACTTTAAAGAAATACTGTGGATAAATTTACTTAACTTTGTGGATTCAGAGATACTTTTATGATTATTTTTGATTACTTAACTGCGAATTTTATAAACCTGAGGATCGGACTACCTTAAATTAGTTATTGTTTTCTATCCAGATGGCTGGGTACGCAAAAACATATTTTCGCTTTCTCTCCAAAATATGTATTAATTTGAAAATTTGGATTAAATATATTTAGTACATCGACTGGACCTTGCATGAAGATTTCAAAATCAATTTCAAACATGTGCAATTGATATTATTAGATTATATTTTATTTTCTTCTTTGTACGTTGTTTGACATTCATAATGAACCCATAAGTGTGCTCTATTCAAAAAGACAGTGCGCCAGAGACGATACCCCATGTATTCATTTTTTGATAGGATACTTTAATATGTTGAAATCTTTAATGTTTCAGGTTGCTTCCAATTTTTATTGGTGAATAACTTATTTTAAGTTATGGTTTTTCTGTCCGTTTATTATAAACTAGTTACAGTCATTTACACAATGCTTAATTCGTCTTTAATTTAGAAAATTACCTATGCTGATAATTGAGGATAAAGGCCAGGGAAATTATTAGGCTATACTTTCCCTTCAGTGCGAATAGTCCACACATGAAAACAGTGCCACAAATGCAAAATCAATGCCTCTAGCACTGACAAGGTCTGTATAAGCTCTGCTTATGCCATCAGCTGAAAATTTTAATAAGAGAGGTCCAGTAAATCAAACTTAACTTACAACTCCTCCTTATAATTAGCTTCCTATTTTGGAATTTAATGTCTTTTTTCAGTCTTTAGATGCTATAATATCAAAACATTTTAAATTTGAATTCATAGATAGACACAGTATTTTTATGTTTTTTTTCAGGCAACAGAATTGAATATATGCTCGATTAGTCAATAAAGTTTCATAACATTTCTGCAGGTTGATAAATTTGACTTCCTAACACGTTTTATAGTACCTCACTAAAATTATAATTCCTTAATTTAAACCGTTTATTGATAAAAACAACTTACTATTACTTTATTGTATAATATTTCATTCCTACCATTGGAATAGACTCAAATTCTCACGATTATTAGTATTAACACGTTTATTGAACGTTCTGAAGCCTATCTTACAGATTTTTTCTCCTTCTTGTAAAATTATGGAACTAAGAGACCGCAGAAAAGTCCAATAAAGTTATTGACATCTCTTTGGGCAAGTGAAACTCCAAATTCTACAGAATAGTTTGTTTTCTTTTTTTTATCACAGCGACCCATTTAAATTCACTGTAAAAATTGTGTTTAGGATTTAAACACTTCCATGACATGTTTAGATCTAAACAAGTATAGAAATATGTTGAACAACTAGTTATCTTCCCGGAAATGACACAAATACTCGTATATTTGAACGTTTATTTGAGCGGCCATTGAAACAAAGTAAATCACAAAAGGCTTAAGGGACGTATCAAGGAGAGATACTGACAACCTAACATCATGAAGAAATATTGAAAATCATTTGAAAGGCATCTTTTTACTTCAATATATTAAAAGGTAAGATTTCTTTTTATTAAGATTTGCATTATTAAACCACGATGAGCAATGTAAATAGTGCCTTTGAGGTCGTTTAAAGACTTGTAGTGGGGGGGGGGGAGGTTATATTGGATTTCATTTAAAATAACTATTTTAATTTATTTAAGTATAGCTCCAATGCAACTTGAAAAATTCAATGGGCAGCATACGGTACTTTTATTTAAATCTGACTTTATTCCTACAGGATATGTGAGTAGTCTGGATTGAACTCAAAGCATCTATGTATCAAAGTACCTGCATCTGTGCATGGCGTCATCTTCAAGTGCAAATTGTTGTTCTGTGATCAACACTAAGAAACGTATTTATAAGAAGTGTATTGGGTTACCCTTAATTCGACAATGTTTGGGGGATTTGAATACATGTACCTAAAATTATCATTTTGCATTTGAATTGGATTACTTTTCGGCTGTTTAATACTGATGGGATATTATATCATGTGGTGCTTTGATGATCTTTAGGACTGCTGAAAGTAATCAAGTTTGACATTTTGATGAATGACATATGGAACACTCTGCAATCGATTAAAACTGTAAATAATCATATGCAAAATATTATATGAAATAAATATTTTAATACTTTAATTGATTGAAATATATGTATCTTAAATAATGCATTTTTAAAAACATTAAAGGAAATTATAAATAAAAAAATTGCTAGCTTATTTTATTTTTGCTGCTTATCCCCGCGTTATAAATATAATGTATGTAACTCTGATTGAACTTATAGAGATCAAAATATTAAATTGTAAAGTATCTACATATCTTAACAATCAGAGGCCTTATGATGAATAGTTTATATCGCTTAACATTTTTAAAATTTTGACAATATTATGTGTATTAAGTAATATGCTCTTTGTGCCAAAATTTACAAGTGTTTATAGTTTTTATGCAGTTAAACTTGTTTTAATATGTTAAATCTTGATATGTTTAATTTCTAAGCACATAATTAAGAAATGTGTTTAAAATTTTGAGAATTTAAACACATATGTGCTTCCATCCTAAACACTTTCTCATACGTGTTTAGAAACTAAACATGTTTAGGAATTAGACATATAAAAAAAGAAGGTGACAAAAAAGTGTTTAAAAAGTGTTTGAATTCCTAACACATTTCTTACAAGAAACATTGCCTTCCCGAAGATTTTTATTCTTTTTGTTACATCGATGGCTTGGGTATCTTCAAATGGGGCTGTTGCAAAACAAACGCCTTCAATCTCTGAATTATTACACCGACTAAATGACGTGGAAGAAAGAATGAGATTGCAAGAACGCATCAACCAAGAATAGGAGCTGCTAATCAAACATTAGGTCGCAAGAAGAAGAAAGGGGATAACATTTCTATGAAGTGCGATCAAACGGGAACAAAAACAACTCAGCAAACTAGAGCTACATCAGGTTATTTTCGGCAATGTACATGCTATGAGTACCGTCATTACAAATAAATATGAGCATACATGCATGAAAAAGTGTAAAATCCTATATTTTTGTGGGGTCAAATTTTCTTGGTTAGAGGAAAATCGTTTGATTTTTTTGGATTTGATTTCAAAGAATTGTTTAGTAGTAATGTATGTTACATTTTACATTTTTCGTGGTAGGCATGAATTTGTGGGATTCATCGTACCTCGAAAACAACGAAAATAAAACCCCCATGAAAATTTGTGATTTTACAGTATAATCCATATTTTAAATTGGCATATTCTTACATGCTTTTTATTGAAATGTCCTCAATTATATTTCAGTATTTTATGTTTTGGTTTTCTGGAAGTAGAATGACATCAAATAACTTAGTGATAGAGCAGACTATTTGCACTGACCATTCATTTTTGGATGGGGAGTTCTGTTGCAATATTACTGATTACAATTGACAGCCACAAGCTTTAATCCTCACTGTCAATGAAAACGCAACAGTTTAATTTTAGGTTGAAAAGTATATACGGGATATAACTATTCACCAAAAAAGTTAGGACATCTTTTACTTTGCCAAATCAGTTATTTTATCGTTGAATGGTTTTCATTCCATTACCGACAGTTGATTTTATAGCCCTCTTAACAGATAAAATTTAAATAAAACACCCCCCTTTCGATCATTTAATCAAAACATGCTAGTCCTTGGTACAAGAACATCCTTGTGATACCTTTCGTTTAAAGCGCCTCAAGCCTTGCTGTAGTTCTTAAATTTTTTATCAACACGATAAGAAACGAAGCGCGAGGACGAATTTCAATTTTTATTGAAATCTGTTGCTTCAGTTAGCATTAAAATTATTCATTAACTTAGATATTAATATAAGTTTCTTTTAATTTAATCAACATTTCATACAACATGTCAATAAGGCATTATCCTTTTATAAAACTTTTTTTATTTGGTGGGTTTTTCCAATCGTTATACATGTATCACATGTATGGATACTAATAGCAATATTTGAGCTCCTCGAAGGCTTGCGAATACCCCCCCCCCTTTTAAAGAGATTTTAAAATCACATAATTTTACATATCACAGACATATCAGAATACATGAGAAAGAAAAAAACAAACTTGTGTAAATATCTAATTTGAAAAAAGTAATAGAAAAATTTGTTTGAGCAATATACTATAAATGTCAGTAGAGTTCCATTGTCCTTTACATCAGTAATAAATTTCTGCATGGAAGACTTTTTTCTTTGGGTTTTAGAAAATAAATATTTGATGTAAAATCCGTCTTCTATTTAAATCCACTTTTCATTAAAGATGTATACAACTATGCATGCTCTTTTGTCTCACCGATGAAACATATACGCATTGAGATAATTTTATTTTGAGAAATATTTATTGTTACATTAATTCAACTGCCTTATATGTTTCTCCCGATCATGACAAAAAGCACAAAGCGGATGTGACCGGTTGACAGGGGATAAGCTTACTCCTCCATGGAGCTTGCATGATATTTTGGAGGTCCGTATTTCTGTACTCCAGTTTTGTATTATTTGTTTAATGGACTTTTGAGCATGAATACTTATCCCCATATAATTCATGATACATGTATGACGCATACCTTTCACAGTGATAAAGAAATAAATAAACAAGTTGTTCACTAGCTGCAGATCTGTAACTCTCCAAAATAACACACCACCTCTAAAAAAATATAATAATCATTGTCACCTTAAATTTATTCCATGCTTTATTATTTTATGTACAGCACACAATCACTTGTTTCGGAAATAATTTTTAAAACCATAGTTTAATTATAACACAAGGTGCCTGTTGTACAGCATAAATTTACAAATAAATACAAACTATTACTCAATATAAAAATGCGAAATTTATTTAGAAAGGAACATAACTGTGAAAATGATGGATAAAATAAAACATCACAAAACATGAAAGAAACGTTCTGAAAGAGGGTAACCTTGTTTGTTCTTATAATTATTACCATAGTGAGATCGTAATCTTTATTGCCTATATTATACTAGTTCATGTATCATGTCAAGGGTGTATATAAAATTAAAATTTACCTGTCGTATTTCGAAAATAAAAGTGTCTTTTTTGGGGGGTGTCATTCTTTTCTTTTTTTTTTTTCTTGGAAAAACCATTTTAGTGCAAAAAATGGCTAAATTACTTTTTTTTTTTTTTAAAAAAAACAAACTCTCGCATAGGAACTCCTGCATGAAAAAAAGGTAGGTTAACTTTATGTGGATGTCTAATAAATAAAATCTGTTTTGAGTTTCAACGTACAGAAGCATCTAATGACATGTAAAAAAAAAATCATATAAAAGTAAAAATATAATAAAAATAAACGTATGATTAATATTAAATAATTTTGAAGTTTGTCGTGCGAATAACCTTTATATTAGAACGACCGTCATGCAAATAACTGGAATTATCGGCATGACCGTCGTGCGGTTAACATAGGTAATTAGCACGATCGTCGTGCGTATAGCCTCGGACCTAAAAATCTCATAATTCAAAGTATGATGTGACGTACATTAACAATAATGAAATGTCCAAAATTGACTCTAATTTTTGAATGCAACTAATCACTGATATATGTGTGACGTTCAGCAGGATTTGATCGCCGGTGGCAAGATAGCTGATAGTTGGTAGTGCACCTGACCGGAGTTTCAGGGGCCCCGGGTTCGAATCCAGGTCTGGTCCGCTGCATTTTCTTCTCTCCCGTTATATTTGTACCCTAATGAAATACTACTTTTAACAAAATTGTTATTTTGGAAGGTAAAAAGGATATGGAGATAACGAACAGTATTCAATCTCAAAGTCCATAAAACAATACAAAATACTGAGTAGTAGCAGAACAAACACAGTCTATTTGAGAGTTTTTTACCATACAGGACATTCGGTCCTATGTAATCAATCAATATACAGGACCGAATCAAATTATGTCAGACCGAAAAACCTAATGTAAACAAATGAAACACGTGAAAATCGGTGATGGAAAATGTATATGGGTTGTAATTGGCTGGGCATAATTGATTAATAATCGTATAAAAGTTAAACTTATCAAATTTCAGTCAGGCTTTTACAAATAAAAAATCATTTACCTTATTACAAATAATATTCAAAAATATTTATTAATAATTTTTTTTTTAAAAGTGGAAAATAATATTTCATTACTTTAAACAAAATCAACATATTGAAACAGAATGGAAATTTATTTCTTTAAGAATTCCAGTCCATGGGTATATTACTGATATTAGTCCCACCTTTCATTACATGTATTTATTTCTTGGGATAACAAGTTTTAAAAGTAGTTATCCAGAGACTAAACATGTTAATCTTGATTATAGTAACGTTTACATATTGTCTACAATATAAATGATTTCCTTTGTAATGATGATCATATTGTAAAACATCGTATCATAATTATTCGTTTCCTAGTTACTAGTTTGACCCTATAATCATGTCGGTAAAAAAATATGGCAGTGAATCCTTCGATGATTTAAACTGAATAAAATTCATATGCTAAATGAAACACAGGTGTGTGACTTTCTAATTGACCAATCTGCTGAGATGCATTACGGTTGCTGCAACGTTATTGTTGACAACTTACACGAACGTTCCGCACGATTAACGCTTGATTAAACCTGTTACATGAACGATCCTCCACGCAAAAATTCTACCCGTTACACGATCTTACTCGATTGCTAACGCAAACGCACGATTCTTCACATCAAAAAATTTGATGTATGGATTTTTTAAAAATATCTTGACCACAATTGGCAGTAAACAAGAATGAACACCAGAGAAAAAAAATTGTTAAATATCTAAGTACGGTTTATCACAATAGGTCACGCTACAAACGATACTTAGTTCGTTCTGCATTCAATTATATAAATTGCGCCTCCTTCATTTTATTTGAATTTTAAAAAAAGATGAGCGAAATGCTTGTTCAACAAATAACATTACGATAAAAACTAACAAAACGAAATAAACACATTTCTAAATGCCCGATCACGCTTAATTAAAGCCACAAACAATTGAGTCTGTAACACGAACGATTCTACAGCCACTGTAAGACCTTTGAACATGATGTGGTATTATTGGAAATAAGCAGCTTATGTCATTTTTATCTGTTACAGTCAAAATGTTTAATGATAGAAGATGATATGGGCTGATACATTTCGAGTTTTCAAACCTCAATGAATTTCATACGTGCAAGAATTTATGTTTGAAATACTTTCAAACAGCATTGAACTAAGACTGTCGAGTTTACAGTAGAGAAGTTCATTTTAGTCTGCATGGTACATGTAACGGGTATGGAAACCCGTTGTGACAGGCAGAAAGAGTTCATTCCATGTACGTGAATATCTCATTCTCGTGAAATTAAAACTTGCAAGATCTTTCTTAAATCATTCTTCTTAATTCTGTGTGTAACACTTTTGATTACCTGTATATCCGTTTTTTTCACGGTGATCTATTTTTTTGCTTCTTTGCGATCATATTTAATTCTCAAAATATAAAATACGCAGAAATTTTTTCAGCAATAATGAGACATAAAAACATCACAATTTTAAGCAAAAAAAAATCTTCCGTCATAAAAAAAATAATAAATATAAATATAAATAATTAATTAATAATAAATGAAAAATAAAAAAAAGACTATACTTATATACCCTTTTTTGCTAAATTTCCAACACGTGGAAAAAAACGGATAAACAGTATCTTAAAATCTCTATAGTGATAATGACTTAGCTTTGGTCTTCATATTCAGTTGGCAGAGTTCCAGAAAAAATACAGAAAGTAGAAGAAAACTGTGTTTCCGCAAGATGACAGGGAAGATGTTGCCATTGGAACAAGTCAGAGTGAGGCTTCACTGTCCAGCTCGGGAGATGTGTCCTTGTCGGATATAAGTGACCTTTTGAACTCTGTGTGTTTGGACCTCTGTGACTTTTGACATCTGTGTCTTTTGACCTCTGTGACATTTGCCCTCTGTGTCTTTTGGACAGAGTCAGTTTAGATACATTCATTTAATTCATTTAGTTCAAATCACTCCATCTTTGATGATTTTAAGTGACCCTATTGTATTGTTTCTAGATAACCCTATATCTTTCATGACTTAACTAAGCAAATTAAGAAATAACACAAATGTCATGCAGGGGAGAATTACTGTGGTTAATTTTCGTGGTTTTCGTGGTAGGAAGACACCCATGAATTTATGTCCTCGGTGAAATGTATTTTTTCACAGGTGTTTATACTCAATCATTTCTCAACCACGAAATTAAATCCACACGAACCCATATGTTTTCCTCAAACCACAAAAAATTACTACTCGAAAAGATTTCATTTTGGAATCAGGTCAACTTGCCCCAAACACTTCTTAAGACAATTCACCCCCAATTGCGAACAACTCGCCCCTTCTCAAGACAACTCGTCCACTCTCATCCTTTTCATTGAATAAAGTGTATGAGAGGAATCAATGGAATGGAATATTAAAATATCTTTATGTAATGAGCGGTTTTACGAAATTTAATTTCATCTATAAATTATTAGTGAGAAACAACTTCGGAAACTTTAATAATTCTTGATTTAGACGATCAAAGATCATGATTTTATACAATTCTTTTTCACCATTGCATTCATGGGCAATCGATTAAATAGCAATTTCGAGTACATATGTGCTTGTAATGAAAATATGTTAAAGTATATACCAATTTTATGTTAACTTTTAAACAAATTACTTGTAATTCTTATCAGATCTTAAGGCCGGTATACACGATGAGATTTGTAGTATAATACAAGTATTATAAGACTTTTGTATTATAATACTTTCTTGTACACACGCTAATACATATCTTATAAGATTGTAAATAAACTATTATTCCCACGTGTTTTCTCCTGCCATATTTCTCTCTCTGTCAAAATAATAGAAATGATAATAATAAGCTCTGCTTCTAGCATCTTTTTTGTGGTAGCTACAGCTTGATATATTCCACAAGTCCCCTTCCCCTTCCTATAATACCACGAGTTTTTCGATATCTTTACTCGAAAAGTCGGCCATCATTATTTACCATGTGTAAATAGGATGACCCCCAATGTGAGTACATTTGATTGGTTGAAAGTGAAAGGTGAGTTAAGACTTGTATTAGGAAATAGAGCATTGCTCTATTCTTAATACAGTTTTATAAGATTCGAAAAATCTTATGATACACTGTATTGAGAGTGTATACACAGTAAGATTTTGTATTATAATACAAATCTTATAAAACAAATCTTACCGTGTATACCGGCCTTTAAATCAGCTTTTATTTAAGCAGTACAATGCAAGCAAATTTAAAGGCTATTTAAAAAGCTTTTCATCCAGTGGGTATTCAATTATTCATTATAGACTTTTAAAAACGGCAATACCGATCTCAAATATCATGGATGGCCTCTTACCTAAATATTTCGTCTTACACAGATTTATTTATCAATATGTACAAAAAGGATATTTTTGGAAACATGTTCTGGGTATCTTTTACAAGGATTATGCTTTAAGAATCTGTAAGTATTCTCATAATTTACAAAAAGTAGGAAAATAACTCATATAAAGTCTACAAAGCGAAATGTTTGTTGATCAGGTACAGCTTTAAACGATGAAAAAAAAATCAATAACTACCGCCATTTTACTACAATGTTTTTCAATGGAGAACTATTAGAATATTCGAATTAGGAAAGAATAATTTTTTTATACATGTTTGTAATAAACACAGGTACATTTTGTGATACTCTTGGTATTCTCTTTAGAGAGGTAGACAGGCTATCGCCTACATCCACTTCTCTTCGCAGACCTTAATGTTGTTATTCTGGAAAACGTGAAGGCGGCCCACTCTTCAACTAACATGTCGTGTGAAATACTGTAGAAGTGGAATATATTCCGGTGTTTTTAATTTCATTTTGTTCACGATTTAATAATATTCGTGAACTTTAAACCATCATGACTTTTATTCCACTTCATTTCTATCAAACACAGGCTTAGCACATGAACTATTCATCGTGAATTTAAAACAACCGTGAAAGGTAACTTTCTAATAAACCATGAAATTTTAGACACTTGATATTAAATACTTCTGCAGTACGAGATGTCCGATTAAACGTTACAGGCGTGATATATTAGCAATTTTAACAAAAATATAGTATATCCGTTACTATTCAATACTAAAATAATTTTTTTCTACTGTAAATTCAACATTCCTAGTTCAATGAGGATTGCATGTAAGTGTGAGAGAAAATGAGATTTAGACTATCGTGAAAGCAAACACAATCCGTGGTTGCTATGTTAAAATGTAACTTCCGTTTTAAAAAGTGTGGTCGCATTATTAAAATCATCAGCAGAAAATATAATAAAATTCCTAAAATGTAAATTTATTTCCAATTTATGTCTATTTTTACACAACTTGACCTTCGCCATGAATAGCAAATACATGTATATATACATATTGAAGTATGAATGCCCTTGCTTTAACCATTCAAAAGTTATAGCTATGGTAA
This sequence comes from Saccostrea cuccullata, assembly GCF_032062105.1. Lineage (NCBI taxonomy): Eukaryota > Metazoa > Mollusca > Bivalvia > Ostreida > Ostreidae > Saccostrea > Saccostrea cuccullata. The sequence goes on from NW_026920017.1 coordinate 23,867, forward strand.
AATTTTGGTAAAAGTTGGTCAAACGCAAAGGTCAAGGTCACAAGGTCAGATTTTCTCGAACCAAAAGAAATGGTCTAGTCATAAGAAATACACGTGGAATATGGAAGCCAAAGCCCACTGCACAAAGTTAATGTTTTGCGGATAAAGAGAAAAACAGACAAATTAGAGAAAGCTGTAGTCTCTGTTATATTTTGAACTCATGCGTACCACATCCCTTCAAGTTCACCAATTTCAAAAAAGGAGAATTGAAAATCTATCAACTTTGTAACGTTTAGCTATAAAACCTGACAAAACAACATCCCTGAGTACCTTTGCAAAAATAACAAAATATCGTTTAAGAACGTAAGTTAGGCTTTAATTACCGCTAAAATTGATAAACTATTTCATTATCATTTCAGATTGTTAATTTAACAAGAACCCAAAGAATGGCTTCTGGACCAAACCCTGGAGACCGTTCAAGGTTTGCTAAACTCGGGATGGCAATAAATGAAGAATTGACCTAGGCCTGTAGAGATGTCTTAGAAATGGAGGTACCCCCTGGACTTGTCTACAACAAAGTGAAAGGCTCATCAATTCATAAAAACATACGCCACGAGCAGGAACTTCGCCTTATAGGTGCCAAAACAGATGGTTATAAAGAATTTGATATCACATTGTTATATACACTGATAAGAAACATATGTACAAAGATTCCTTCTCCAACGAAAGGTTGGGGTGGGAACACGATGCCGTTAGTAGGAGAAATAACGATCGGCGATGACATTGAGAGGATCAGATTGATAAGAAACAGCATGTTTGGACACATAAGCTCGGCTTCCACCTCACAGACAGAGTTTGATGACACGTGGTCAACCATAACTGATATCTGCCAAAGATTGCAAACGTACACAAGTAAAGACTATTTATCTGGCCTGAGTAATATTCAAAGTCAAGCCCTAGAAGACGAATACGAAACAACAGTCATAGAAAAACTTAGGGAAGAATATAAGAATAACCAATCTCTGATGGAAAAGTTATCATCTGTGGAACAGGATTTGGTAGAATTGAAAAGAAAATCCAAAAATAAAGGTGAATATAATAAAAATATTTTATAAGGTCAGACGACACGTTCCTCAAAAATATATAATTTTTTCTAAGAATTTGTTATTGAATTTTAGGTACTTACACAAGTTTCCTCACAAAAAAATAGGGTACCTTACCAGACATTTGGACAAGCTACCAGAGAATCATATTTCTTATATAAGCATTATGGGTAATATTATGAATGGCATATATCACATTCTTTGTGTACTTATATTTATGAACACACAGTACAGTTAAGGTGCACAATGGAAATATCGACAATATTTTGTAATTAAGGTCTTCCGTTTCAGACGGAAGACCTTGTAGTGATTCTACTGTTTTCCCTTATTATTATTAGGGTCTTTCGTCTCCAACGGAAGACCCTATTATTATTCTTTTGTTTCTTTTTCACTTTTTTCATTATTTTTTTCTTTACAATTTTTGTGCGGACGATTTCTCGGAGATGACTCGACCGATTTACGTGAAAATTGCGAAGAAGGTGTATCTTTATCTTAACCTTATACGTTTTTTTTTTTTTTTTTTTTTTGGAAATTCACTTCCAGTCGGAAGTTTTCGCCCTCTGATCATAATTTTGATGACCTCCATGTCTGTGATGGTACTCAAAAAACGGCTCAAGCTAGAAAGCTGATTTTTTCATGGATGATAGAGGACATGTTGCAATATTGCAACATGGTCAAGATATTTTCTGTAAGTGCCTGGTATGGATGCTCGGTAGGGGGTCGAAATTTAGGACACGAATCATGACTGAAATTTTGAGACACTTTGCATCATATCTTTTATAGTTTAATTATTTTGTTATAATATACTAAGCAATATTTGTGCAGAATAACAAGATCTTTCATATGATATCAAGAAAAAAGTGCTGACTCATCAGAGTAGGGGCGGAGAGGGGCCAAAAGTCTTTATTTGATAACTCTTTTATAGTCAATATTTTGTTATACATTACTGAAGCAAAATTGTTTATCTGAACAATCTACAACTGCATATTATAATTCTAATGTCGTATGAAACATAATTAGGGGCCACAAGGGGCCAAAATGCTAAATCTTTGACGCTTTATATCTCGAAAGTGAGAAATATTTTGAAAAGTAATATTGAACAAAAGATGTTCAAAATAATGTTCTGAACAATATGCAACCTATAATTTTTCACTAAAAGTCCCCATTAAGGAGTTGAATGGTTGGCCCCTAAATATTTCTTTTGCTAATAACTCGAAAACGAAAATGAATCTCTGAATAGTTGTTGAACAAAAAGTGTTTAAATTCCTAAGAGGTTCACGATGATATCCAGAAAAGGGGGCTGGACACTCAAATTAAGGGCCGAGAGGGGCCAAAATTCTTCCATCGATAACTCTAAAGCAGTCAATATTTTGTAATACTAATACATTACTGAAGCAAAAATGTTTATCTCAACAACCTACAACTTAATATTATGATTTTAATGTCGTCTGGTACATAATTAGGGGCCACAGGGGGCCAAAATGCTAAATCTTTGACGCTTTATATTTCAAAAGTGGGAAATAATTTAGTAAGTAATATTAAGCAAAAGATGTTCAAAATAATGTTCTAAACAATATGCAACATTTAATTTTTCGCTAAATGTCCCCATTAAGGAGTTGAAGGGTTGATCCCTAAATATTTTTTATGCAAATAACTCAAAAACGAATCTCTGAATAGTTGTTGAACAAAAAATGATCACAATCTTACGCGCTTTAAGATGATATGATGAAAAATGACTGATCCCTAATATTAGGGGCCATGAGGGGCCAAACATCGAATTTTAAAGTCAGTGATGTTTAATGTCTTTTTACAGATTATGGAGGCGAAATCGATCTTCTTCACAATATTTATTATTTTTTTTAGAATGAAAATCATAATCAAAATCTTATCTCATCTCATCAAGAATCGGACGGAAGACCCACTCGTTGCTCGCAACGATATCGTATCTATTTTTTCACCTCAAATCTCGTCGGCAGGATTTCTCAGAGATGGCTGAACGGATTTTCCTGAAATTTTTAAGGATAAAAGAGAATGAAAATACCCCGAGACTTTTTTTTTTTATTTTTTCAAAATTCACTTTCAGTCGTTTGATATGTCCGATTTCCGCTTTTTTCAAAAATATTAAATCCGAGTGAGATCTCAGAAACGATAAGAGATTAAGGCACCGAACTTACAGGGATGATAGATCTTGATAAGTAGGCAAATCCATTTTGGGTAAGATTGTTCGCCGTCACTTCTGGTCGTCACAGGAAGTGATCAAAGAAATAAAAAGTTTCAGCTTTTCTTTATTGAAACTTTTTTTGCATCACATTATTGCATTTAATTTGTAGTTTCGAAATATATCAGGACCACCGGAAGCAAAAACGACAACTTCCGGTTATAGGAAAAAATACTGCATATTTTCAGTATTTTCCTTTCCCATAAATATTTTTTTTTATAGATAAAGTATTTGTAATGATTCATTGAAAAGTTAGTCAAACTGCAACTGTTTACAGTAACGTCAAGTATCTTTGCCAAACTCACTTCCGGTTGCGTGATTTCCTGTCCCCAAAAGAAGTTCTCATAGCTAGATCTCGTAAACGGTAAGAGATTAAGGCACCAAACCCAATGAAGTGGTAAATCTTGATGAGTAGGCAAAAGACAGTTAGGATAAGATCGTCTGCTGTCACTTCCGGTTGTCACAGGAAGGGATCAAAGATATCGAAAAATTCAACTTTTCTTTTATGAAACTTTTTTTGCATCACATTATAGCATCTTATTTTTAGTTTCGAAATGTATCAGTCCCACCGGAAACAAAAACAACAACTTCCGGTTATAATAGAACAACTGCATATTTTGAGCACTTTTCTTTCCTATAAATGTTTTGATACATAAAGCATTTGTAATGATTTTTGGATATGTTATATAGACTGCAAATGTCTACAGTATCGTCAAATATTTTTATGAAATTCACATCCGGTCGCGCGATTTCCTGTCCTCAAAATGAGAAGTTATCACAGCTAGATCTCCAAAACGGTAAAAAAAATTAAGACGCCAAGCTTATAGCACTAATAAATCTTGATAAGAAGACACATCCACTTGTAATAAGATTGTCCACCGTTACTTCTTGTCGTCACAGTAAGTGATCAAAGAAATGAAAAATTTCAACTTTTCTTTTATGAAACTTTTTTGCATCACTCTATAGCATCTTATTCGTAGTTTCGAAATATATCAGTCCCACGGGGAAAAAAAACGACAACTTCCGGTTATAAGAGAAAAACTACATAATTTGAGTATTTTTCTCTCCCATATACTTTTTATAGATAAAGTTTTTGTTATGATTTTTTGTTATTCAATCTGCATATGTCTACAGAAATTTAAAATATCGTTGTAAAATTCACTTCCGGTCGCGTGATTTCCTGTCCTTAAAATGAGAAGTTTTCATAGCTAGATCTCGAAGACGGTGAGATTGCTACACCAAACTTATAGGAGTGGTAGATCTTGATGAGAAGGCAAATCCATTAGGGTTAACATTGTCTGCCGTCACTTCCGATGTCACAGGAAGTGATCAAATAAATCAAAAAATTCAACATTTCTTTATTGAATCTTTCTTAGTTATACATTTTACATCTTATTTGTAGTTTTGAAATATCAGTCCCACTTGAAACCAAATTGACAACTTACGGTTATGAGAGAAGATTTGCATAAATTGAGTATCATACTTAACGTTTAATATCTTTTATAAAAGAGTATTTGAAATGATCTTAAGACATGTCATTCAGAATGAAATGTCTAGAGTAACATCTATATCTTATTTTAAATTTACTTCCGGTCACGTGATTTCTTGTTCTCAAAATGAGATGTTTACATTACGAGATCTCTTAAACTGTAACAGATCAAGACACTAACAAATAAAGCGTTAAATGTGTATGTTGTCATTTCCGGTCGTCACAAGAAGTGATCAAAAATTGAAAATGTTTTTCTGTAAATGTAATTAAGACTATAATTGTCTAAAGTAATTTTGAGAATCTTGGTAAGTTACACCTCCGGCCGTTTGTTTTCCTGTATCGTTGTAAATACTATATGCCTTTTTTAACATAGGTTAGTTCATTCATACAGATAAATAGAGGAGAACGGAAGACCGTTTTTGTTGCTGTAGCAACAAGAATTTCTAGTTAAAAATAAATTCACAATCGGGATAGAATCTTTAAATAATATTTTATTTAATTATAGAATACATTTTTCTTTGAGAAAATGTAACCGGATATCCGTATAATAAGATGAAAATTCAGTTCTTTTTAATTTGCGAAAGCTATAATTATAGATGGATAACAACTCTACAAAACATGTAATCATAGTTAATATTTCATTTAACACAAATATATATCTGTATTTTATCACAAATTATACCATTAGCATAAGGATATGGAGATGACGGACAGTATTAAATATTAAAGTCAATAAAACAATACAAAATTGGAGCATAGCAAACACGGACTTCCGAAACATCAGAGGTGGGATCAGGTGCCATGGAGGAGTGAGCATCCCTTGCTGACCGATCACACTCGCTGTATGCCCCTTGTCATGATCGGGAAATAACGGAAAAATTCATCGTCAATTCAGTGTATAAATAATGGACTAATAATAAGTAATTATATTACACTGATATTTCTATTCACCTTCATTATCACTTATAAATACCTTTAAAGGGAAATAACTCTTATTTCACCATATGCATATAAACTCAAGTAAATTTATATAATTTACCAAATACATTGACAAATACCAAAAAAAAGAAACATAAATAAATACCAAGTTGTGGACCTAGGCTGTTCCTAAATAACTCTGTGTGTCACGTCTAAACCATATCTGACCTAAATTATACAACGTATGGTTGTATTTACTTAGTCTTATAATATTTACAATATATACAAATTTCTGATGAGGTCAAATCTTATCATAAAATATTTCTTAAATAAGCGTAACTTTAAAATCAGATCTCTAGATGAATATCCATTTAAACCATGTACTATATGAAATTACATATTTTCTATTTTACTCGCCCAATGCAATACTATATTTCATCATACTCTTTCATTTAACCAAGCAAATTAAGTTGTCGTGTATCAAAATTGAAGCAACGATACACAAGTGTCGTCTTCTGGAATTTGACATGTACCCGGAGTGGTTTTTAGATCACATAAACAATATTTATAGGAGGCGGGGCTATCAATTGGCGCCATTGTTGACATTTTCTATCTCTCTCTCTCTCTCCCCCTCTCTCTCTCCCCCCCTCTCTCTCTCTGCCCCTCTCTCTCTCTCGCTCTCTCTCTCTCTCTCTCCAAAAATTCATCGTCAATTCAGTGTAAAAATAATGGACTAATAATAAGTAATCTATATTACACTGATATTTCTATTCACCTTCATTATCACTTATAAATACCTTTAAAGGGAAATAACTCTTATTTCACCATATGCATATAAACTCAAGTAAATTCATATAATTTACCAAATATATAGACAAATATCAAAAAAGAAACATAAATATATACCAAGTTGTGGACCTAGGCTGTCCCTTAATAACTCTGTGTGTCACGTCTAAACCATATCTGACCTAAATTATACAACGTATGGTTGTATTTACTTAGTCTTATAATATTTACAATATATACAAATTTCTGATGAGGTCAAATCTTATCATAAAATATTTCTTAAATAAGCGTAACTTTAAAATCAGATCTCTAGATGAATATCCATTTAAACCATGTACTATATGAAATTACATATTTTCTATTTTACTCGCCCAATGCAATACTATATTTCATCATACTCTTTCATTTAACCAAGCAAATCAAGTGTTATTAAAAGAACAAATAATGTACTTACTGCAATCATGTCTATTGGCTAGTCAAAGAGTTATATATATCAAACTTAAATTGTATATCAGACTATAAAGCTAGCATTCTGGCTTATGGGTATATTCAATCTGAATTTAAAAATAACCATGAAAAAAATCTCTGCAAAACAAGAATAGTCAATCGACTATGATTGGATTTTTTTCCAGGAAACACCAGAATTGATTAAAGAGTTCTATCTTAGAAAAGATCACTCTAAATCTAAAATAAGTACATTTACTACCATGCAGTGTGTGAAATAGTTTAGTAAATATCACATCAAATGGAGTTTAAGTTTAAATTTATATTTAATCATTTATTTATGGCAGTATTGATTGATTGATTATACATGGTTTAACGTCCCTATCGAGAATTTTTCATTCATATGGAGACGTCACCGTCTGCGGGTGAAGGGCTTCAAATTTTGAGCTTTACTCGGCACCCAGGGCCATTGAGAAAAGAGGGATATTTATCGTGCCAACGCCTGCCGCTTATACGGGGCCTTGGTTTTTAAGGTCTTGTTCGAAGGACCCGCAACTTTCACTTCAAATTGCCGAGCGCATGCTGTAACCCATTTTTTACCGACTTAGGTCAGTCGCGGCCGAGATACGCACTCACGATCTCCCGATCACGAAGCGAGCGCTCTACCGACATAGCTTCCGTGAACGGTCTATTTATCGCATTAAGATTGTTTATTGAATTATTTTACAATTAATTTATTCACAATTTAAAATATAACAAATAATCTACTATTACAAACATTTCAATTGATCTGCCTCTCACTGCATAAAAACTACGTCACGTTTTACGAAATTTACGTCACATTGACAAGTAGATTGTGATGAGTGACTTGTTTATAACATGTTGTGTTGGATTTAACTAACGACAAAACAGCATGCTGTATTAAGTTTTGAAGTATTCTATTGATTTCTTCCAGGTTAAGTTAGAAGATCACCTCATTTTGTGGTATTTTAAAGAATTGTTGTATAACATGCATTTTGTGTGATGCCATAGTAAAAGTTTCCCAGTACAAATTAGAGCCCGCCCTCTTTTTGTAACAATAACTGTGCTGGGCATTTTGAAAACAATGTAGAAATCAGAGAATTAAATCTATAAATTTCTCGATGTACACAAACTACAAACCTTTAGGCCTGTATATGTATCATTGAGTTGTTACATACCAGTGTGGTAAAATTAAATATTCAGAGTTCTCCTAGGAAGCTCTGCTCTAGGATATAGAGTCAGACTTCCCCAGTTTTAGGCTTCTCAATTCGTTTAATCTTGTTTAAACAAGCACAACAATCACTCTATATATGACTTTTATAGTTTCCACATGTTGATAGCGATTTATTGACTTGCAACAATCACTCTATATGAATCATAGTAACTAAACATTCACAGCGATGTATTCAGTAAATGTGATGAATATTTACTTAAGGTGATTCGAACGTGACGAAAATACGTCAACTGCGCAACGCGAAACGTCAAGGAAATTTAATCTCTACGCCAAATGCTCTAATACATAAACTTTTTAATACAACAATTTTATAGATTATTTCATTAATTAACAAAAATAAGAAATAATTAAATATGGAAAAATCACATTGCTTGTTATCCTTGATTTTATTTAACAAATGTTTGATTAATTTATGTATCAGAGCATTTGGTGTAGAGATTACATTTCCGTGACGTCTTGGAACGAAATTCGAAGTTTGCATGAATTTTAGTTGTTGTTTGCATTATCAACGCGTTGGATTTAAACTTTAGGAAGAAATGTATAGCGAGAAATATCATATTTGAACCCAATGCTACACGCAAACCGGTAGGCATGTCCGATTTATGTGTTAAATTCAAGCCTGAACCGAGAGGGGGTCAACTTAAAATTGGCGTTGCACACCTTGTGTATTTATACAGTTATATATACCGTCTGGATATATAGAGGGGGTAGAATTTTTCGATATATGGCTTAATTAGCGACTCATTGATAAAAATTCAGCCAGGGGCCTGTGTAAATATCAACGGATGTCCAGTATTCAAACAGCAAGATGAGCTAAGAAGTCTGAACGACCTGACCACAATTATTTCAGTCATAAGTACTACCCTACGCACCTTTGAGCTGTTGAACACGTACGTTGAAACATGAACAATGACTGTTATATGTATGCAGACTACGCTATACCGTATACATGTACGTACTTGGAACATTAAAATCATACATATATGTAAAACAAGGTACACAATTGCCCCACCAGACATAAAACGTAAAATGAAAATGAAGAGAAATACCATAATATTTTGATAGTTTCGTGACTTAGAACGTCGGCTTTATAAGAGATGTCGTGAAAAATAATGATAACTTTATTTGTTTTTGATATTACTAATATAAGTGAAACGATTATTATTTTTTCATATTTTCAATTAATATTCTCTAACTTAGGACATATTGGAAGACATAAAATTAAGCTAGAATTATTATAGAATGAAAAAATTATGATTTTTTGTGAAAGAAACATAAATTACAGTACATTTTTTGTTTATATTTTAAAATGAAAGGGAAGTTACTCCTCGTCAGATTCTCAAATTGGGGCCTCCTATAGGGTTTTCAATTGAAAAATGAAGGAATAGTCATCAATCAAGCATGGACATGAAGCATTTTTAATTCTTTAGATATGAAAATAAATAAACTATTTAAAGATTTCATTATCTAATTAGAGAACGATTTATTACCAATTCAGGGCCCCATGAAAAAAAAAAATTTCATGTTAACAGATAAACAAGACACTAGAATACAACATAACGTTATAATGTACATGTATAATGGAAACAATTCTTTGGTTAAGTACATTAATTGGTATCTAAATTAATTATCATGTGTATGCAAATGTTTTTTTAGTATTTTAATTTTATCTATAATGTATAATTATACCTGGAGGAAAAAAGAATTTTCAGAATCTACAATTTTATGAAATTCAAAATCTGAGATGACTAATTGACTAAATTGCGAAAACAAAAAAAAAATAAATAAATAAATAAAAATTAAAAACAAACCAAATAAAAAAAAAAACAAACAAACCAAAAAAAAAAACAACCCAAACAAAACAAAAAAACAAATAAACAAAACAAACAAACCCCAAAAAACAAAAAGCAAATAAAAAACACAAGATTTTTTTTTTTTTTACACTGAACCAAGCTATGGTGCTGCTATACCAATTGTACCTATACCTATGTCAAATTTGACATCGGAAAGAAAAAAAAATCTTGTTTTCCTCATTTTTTCCCTTGATAATTCAAAAACTTGAGCGGCAGGTTTGTAAACTTAAAAATAAAAAAAATGTTGGCCTAAATATTACATGGCATACATGAAAAATGCATTAATTTCAATGTGTCAGAGGAAATTCGAACTGAGAGATTATTTTAATGTTTCAGAACTGATGCTAATGACTATTTTATTGAATATTTTCACCTCAAATGTTCAGAATTGATAAATTATACAATGTATTTGATTATTAAATGCATACTTTTAAGATTTTTTGTGTTTATCTTTTTATATATAAATGTTTTTTGGAAAAGGCTAAAAATTGAGCAAGACCCAATGAAAGTCAGATGATTATATCTTTCTTCCGGACTCATGAACCTACCAATTTTGTTTTCAAAGTTTAAAGCTTTGTTTCACTGCTATTCAAAGAAAGTTAAAAGAAAAAAATCCAATTACTCTTGGTATGATTTTTTGCCATTTCATCAATTGGTAGTCATGCTGAAAATGGCATTTTTAAGAGCAGTCTGAGGAAATTCGGATTAAATTTTTTAAAATATCATTTACTATTTCAATACTTTTATTTATTCTGTAGGAAGACAATGTTATTATCTTTCATTTCCATGACATAAAAATACGATTGGAAATAAAATCTTTTTATTTTTAAATTTTGATTATGTCTATCACTTGTTTATTTTTGGACAACAGACAAGTTCAACACTCTCATGTTCAGAGGCCGTTGCCATGGAAACTAGCGTATTGACCCATATCAAAACTGTCATTATTCAAGACAGGAAATCCTCTAGTATCGTTCTTATCATTTTTCAAAAATTCCAATTACTTTGGCGACAGGTTCGAATCACCTTAACATTGACCGCCCGTTTATCCATTTGTCATGTTGTATATTTTTTTTATTTACTAGAGTGAAAAACGTGCAAAGAATGATAGGACTTAACGCCCTATTTTGGATCTTTTTGCGACACCTCTACCAAGCTGTAAATGAAGTGAATCCAAAATATATTACAAGCAATGAAAAGAGCTACGTATACTTGGTTATATTGGGCTGAACATTTGTACAAAATCAATGCACTGTTGTCGTGTATCAAAATTGAAGCAACGATACACAAGTGTCGTCTTCTGGAATTTGACATGTACCCGGAGTGGTTTTTAGATCAGATAATCAATATTTGTAGGAGGCGGGGCTATCAATTGGCGCCATTGTTGACATTTACTCTCTCTCTCTCTCTCTCTCTCTCTCTCTCTCTCTCTCTCTCTCTCTCTCTCTCTCTCTCTCCAAAAATTCTAATACATATTTAGCATATTACATATTTCCGTATGAATTTTTTTTAAAAAATGTGATTACACTAAAAATTAAAAAAAAAATTAATTTGCTAAATTCTGATGACGGCCACCAAACACGCTCGAAGACATGATTTACAACGAGGTCAGGTAGAAGAATACAATGTAACTGCTTTCACAAGTACACTCGCAGATGGACATCACGTGACGAATTCTAATGTTTAACCGTTCAATCGCAGTCATGGAAGGAGAAGTTTGTTTTGAACATGTTTTCTGTTAAATTAAATATGAGCGCACATTTGTCAGCATTTCTCCATTTAATATGACATTTTTTGTTCCATATACAACTACAGTTTGGTTTAGAACAGCCGACATACATGCGCTGACTATGTACACTGTATTCCGCCGATGACAAACGCGTGACCCTGATTATCTATTGATATTCAAGAAATCTTCGATATTAATTTAGTTTACCCAGAAAACAGGGTTTTAAATTCACGCCCGTACCATGAATACGCGGCTAAGGTATCGGGGGCTTATATGAAATAAAAAATAAACATTTTATGAAACTTAAATTTACGGCATTTTTTCTGGCCAGTGAAGTCTACCCATTCTTTGTCATGTTGGCAGGTCAACTATTATTTTCCCAAAGTCAATTGAACATTTACAGCATAATAGGCCAAATAACTGCTTTTCTGTTTATGTGAAACACTTGAATTACCGCAAGATATCAAAAAAACTTACCTGCAATGCAATTTTATATTATTGTGTTTGCATTGCAGGTAACCCCACACTCATATTTCTTTCTATTTTATGGCATAAGAATCCTTTCAATTCATACTTTTTATTTCTACTTCACCATAAACCACAATTTAAAGTGAGTATATATATATTCGTTTCTATTTCCGAATACTTTAATTTACTCACTTACTTGTAGTAAATACATGTTGCAATCACAATTAACAATGCAACAGTATGTTCCAATACTTTATTCAGATTCAGATGTATTTGAAAGAACAAGCTCAGTGGACAATTATACAGTTTTACTAATATAAGAAAAGTATTTGATTTTACTCTTTCTTATTTTCTGTTTTTTTTTAAATACTTATTATCTTAAAAAAATCATATCTGTTTCAGAAAACACACTGGTAAAAGAAATTATCGAGAATTGGCGAGAAGAAGATATTGCCTTTATTCCTACAAGAGCAAGTGAAGTGGTTCAAGAAAAGCTTAAAAGTGTAAACTTTATTACGGTGGTTGGAAATTCTGGGTCCGGAAAATCTGCAATAATTCAACATATTGCACTTATATTTAAAGAGCAGGGATGGAATGTCATACCGGTGGATAAGGTGGAAGAAATTAAAAAGAAGTGTTCAACTGGACTCTCAGAAAATCGGATTTTATATGTATTCAATGATCCTTTAGGTAAGGAATCGTTAGATGAAATTTTATATCATTCATGGAGAAGTTTAGACAAAACGCTGGAGATTTGCTTGAGGAAAAATAAATTATTGATATCATGTAGAAGATGTGTCTTTTATGACAAGAGAATCAAGGGTAACTTGTTGGACGAATCCACTGCAGTAGAAATTGACAGCGAAGAACATGGACTGACTATTAACGAGAAAAAATCGATTTTAAATCAGTATTCACAGAATCTGCATTTATCCGAAGAGGTTGTTACTGAAATAATCAAAACAGAAGCTTATTTCCCATTGCTTTGTAAGCTGATTTCATGGGAGACAAACGACAACGAAAAAGGGGTTGATTTCTTTAAAAATCCGTACAAATTTGTTAAAAAGGAAATTGAAATTTGGAAGAAAACAGACAAGAAAAGATTTTGCTCACTTATCTTGATAGTAGCTTTTAAAAACAATTTGAAAATCGACACTATTGTAAAAGATAATATTTCTTTAATGAAATTTAAGAACATTTTAGGAATGTGTGAGCTACAAGAAAACACACACATTTCAGTCATTCGTAGTACTCTACATGAATTAAAAGGGTCCTATGTCAAACGTGTAGGAAATACTTTCCAATTCCTTCATGACTTTATTTTGGAGATATCAACTCTGGTGTTTGGTGTTGATTGTCCACAAGAGACAATACAGTACGCAGACAGTGGATTTCTGAGACGTCGGGTGAGAATAGAGGACAATACAGAAGAGGAAGATCGCGATCCTTTCACTGTTTACCTTCCTGAAGAGTACATTGATGATCTTGTCGACAGGTTTATCATTGACATGCAAACACAACACCTTGTAGATGTTCTACTCAATCCATGTTTAAGGAAAGAAAGTGTAATCAACTCTTTTAAAGCAAAAGTGGATTCGCTCGAAAAGCTTCTTGTAAAAATTAAATGTGAAAAAATAGACAGATCGGAATTTCAAAAATCATTTGAAAAGTCTTTTTTCACAAGACTTGATTTCCTTTATTCATTCAAAAGTGAAATATGTCCTTTGGTCGGATTTATTGTATTTTGTCATTCTGACATTTCTTCCTTTTTCATAAAAAGCATCCCTGAAACAAAGTTGAAAGAACATCCTATATTCTCTGCTATATGTGCGAATGGCAATTTAAACCTATTAAATTCTCTAAGCGAAGAATATAAAAAAACAGCAATGGTAGAAATATGGGATGACTCTTTACCAATTCATGTTGCTTCTGAATTTCATAATTTTTCAGTAGTTGAAGAATTAGTAAGACTTGGTGCTGACGTAAACAAGTTCACAACTAATGACATGTGGACCCCGTTATTACTTGCTGCTGCAAATCATGAAAATCATTTCAAAGAGGCTGGAATCGACACAAAAACTGGAGAAAGACGTAACAATACAACTATTTGCTTACTGAACAACGGTGCCAAAATCAATTTATGTAATATTAAGAATGGGGACAGTCCTCTTTGTATGGCCTGTCTTAATGGACATGATAGCACGGTACAATTATTACTGAACAACGGTGCCGACATCAATTTATGTGATAATGATGGATTCGGTCCTCTTTATATAGCTTGTCAAAAGGGACATGATAGCACGGTACAACTGTTACTGAACAACGGTGCTGACATAAATTTATGTAAGAAGAATCGAGCCAGTCCTCTTTATGTATCTTGTCAAAATGGACATGATAGCACAGTACAACTGTTACTGAACAACGGTGCCAAAATCAATTTATGTTACAAGAATGGAGCCAGTCCTCTTTATATAGCTTGTCGAAACAAATATGATGGCATGGTACAACTGTTACTGAACAACGCGGCCGACATCAATTTATGTAAAAATGATAAGAAGAGTCCTCTTTGGGTAGCTTGCCAAAATGGACATGATAGCACGGTACAACTGTTACTGAACAACGGTGCCGGTATCAATTTATGTAAGAAGAATGGAGCCAGTCCTCTTTATTTAACATGTCAAAAGGGACTTGATAGCACGGTTCAACTGTTACTGAGCAACGGTGCCGATATCAATTTATGTGATAATTATGGATTCAGTCCTCTTTATATTGCTTGTCAAAATGGACATGATAGCATAGTACAACTGTTACTGAAAAACGGTGCCGTCATCAGTTTATGTGATAATGATGGATTCAGTCCTCTATCTGTAGCTTGTCAAAATGGACATGATAGCATAGTACAACTGTTACTGAAAAACGGTGCTGACATAAATTTACGTGATAATGATGGATCCAGTCCTCTTTATATAGCATGTCAAAAGGGACAAGATAGCACGGTTCAACTGTTACTGAAGAACGGTGCTGACATCAATTTATGTAAAAAGAATGGAGCCAATCCTCTTTATATAGCTTGTCAAAATGGACATGATAGCACGGTACAACTGTTACTGAACAACGGGATAGACATCAATTTATGGGATAGTGATGGATTCAGTCCTCTATCTTTAGCTTGTGAAAATGGAAATGATAGCACGGTACAACTATTACTAAACAACGGTGCTGACATTAATTTATTTGAGAAGATTGGAGCTAGTCCTCTTTATATAGCTTGTCAAAATGGACATGAAAGCACGTTACAACTGTTACTGAACAACGGTGTTGACATTAATTTATGTGATAAAGATGGAAACAGTTCTCTTTGGATAGCTTGTGAAAACTCACATTACAGCACAATCGAACTTCTTTTAAATTCAGGTGCTGATGTGAATTTATGCAATAAAGGCAACTGCAGTCCGTTGTACATAGCATGTCTCAACGGTGATGACAGCGCGGTTATACTTTTATTGAAAAAGGTGCCGACATCAATTTATGTGATAACGAAGGAACTAGTCCACTCTACATAGCCTGTGAAAATGGACATTACAGCACGGTCGAATTATTATTATTAAAAAATGATACTTGCGTTAATTTATGCAATAAAGACAATAAGAGTCCACTGTACATAACATACTTGTATGGTCATGACAGTATCTCTGAACTTTTACTACAATATGGTGCTGAGTTTTTATTCTGACGATGGATTGAGTAATTTCTCAATACCAAGTGTGTTCGCGTTATTTCTGAGCTACGGACCAAAAGTTGATTCGGGCTTTTACTTTAGCTTTCAAATTTAATTAAGCATGATGCTTTCACGAAGATTTTACCGCATATATTTCAAAAACTTTTACATGAGAAGAAGAAAATACTTGCTGTAGCCTTCAGTCTGATATTCAGATATATCGACGTTGTATTATCAATTACCAATAGATACTTTGATCCATATGTCGACTTGCCAAATCTTAGTGAACTTGAAGTAGACGACATCACAGAATCTGCCACTTCTGTTTCATATTGGATGTTTCGTAAAATTCTATTGTCGTTATCATGTCTTTTTTTTTTTTAGCAAATATAACTTTTCATCGGATTTTATTTTGGCAGAAATGTTATATTTTAATTGATAGGCTTTGTTTTGTACTAATTTTGATCAGAGGAACGTTCAATCTATATTTCTCTGATCAATACATGAGCGAAACTGGCCAATCAAAAGGGGGTATTTACTAATCCTTGGCATTCGATTCCACCATTGGAGTTCTTGGGGTTGGTGTTTTATGTCCTGTATACAGATATTTATTGTTGTCAAAAAATTTGTACATCAATAACTTTTTTAATTTTTTTTTTTTCTTGATTTCTCTTAATCGCCAAATTTTCTTCGACACCTATTTTCACGAGATGGATACTTTGTATTTAAAAGCGAGATAAAGCTGTTGTACTTAAAAGTAAAACTTTTTTGTATCCGTGTTATTGTTTTATATAATATTTATAATACTTTAATACCCAAAAATAAAATTTTTGCTGGTAGACGCAAAAATAAAGTTCTTGAGCTGACTTTTTATTGTACTACTTTTAAATTTGTTATTTCAAGAGAGCAAAGTTTTGCGGTCACATAAGCCTCTTATAAAGCTGGCAGCAAAACGGCAGTCTGTTAATAGATATAGATTTATTATGTTGTTCTGCATTTCAGTAGGAATAATTTTGTTATGTGGGGTTGGTATTTATTATTCACTCAATGTAAATAAGGACTTAAGAAAACTGCATAAGATATTTGATGGGTCTTCACAGCACGATGGAATATACTGTGGATTCATCAAATTTGTTGGGATTTGACAAATTTTCGTTGATTGTATAAAAAATTATAGGCTCGGGAGAGGGATTAAATTTCATGTATTTTCTTATATGTACACATCCTAAAGGACAAGTGTTTTAAGCCCCTGTGTATCAATTCGTGGATGAGGGTACACATGAACGCAACAATTCGTCGAAATAAAAAAAAATAAATCACAAAAAAACATTTTTTTTAATTACATGTCTAGAGGTTTTGTCGTTGTGTCATTGATTCCTTCTCCGTTTCTTTTATGTTCTTCAAACTGTGTGTATTAATTTTGTATTAAATTTTGTTTGTTTGATTTGCTTTGTAGTGCTTTGTTTTATATTATACATTGTTTATTATTTGTAGTTCAGTATAATGTATTCCCTTTTGTTAAGAAAGGATGAAGGAAGGAATGTAGAAAATATATCTGTTTTGCAAAATTGTCTTTATTGATTTGACCTATAATTGAACATCGACAATTATAGCACGAGTTACAATTGAATTTGAAATTTTAAAATAATGCAATAAATGTGGAATACGTTATTGTGAAACATGCAAATTTTGTTCGTATTTTATATATTATAACAGTACATGTATATTTAACTCATATAAGTGCATATAAAAACATCAAGTATGTATTTAATAAATTTTATTGTGGCGATAATTGGGCATGGCTGTTTATCCAGAGACACAAATTATGAAAAGCAATTGGTGTCTCTGGCAACACAAAGCAAAGATTACATAAATTAATATTAAATATTCAAACTCAGATTAAAAGTTCATAGTTCAAAGGTCAAAGTTCACAAACACCATCTCAGAAAGTGGTAAAAGCCTTGACCCTGGGAGGTGCAGATTTCAAGCACTTATTTATGTATATCTAAATCAAAAGTTTACTTTTCAACTTTCATGAGTTACATGACTGCATATAAGGATAGTTACTTAGTGCCGCTCGTTTACGCCACAAGTTCCCGACCACAAGTTTCCTTGTGGTAGGGAACTCCGCCACCATATGGGTGGGGGTAGAGCGGCAGAAGTAGCCATGTCCAAGCCAATACCTATCATTATTGATAAAACTGAAACCCTGTATAATTAAACTTATCCCCCGATTATACCGGGACATGGAGTCAATGAAATGACCCTTAAAATACTATCTAAGATTTTGGTGATGAGTAGATAAAAGAAACATGTACACATGTATATCAATATAACGCAGAAATCAGCAGACAGGTATAAAAATGTATGTGTATACAAAATACACAATCAATCAATAAATAACATATTTAAACTCTATTTTATATTTGAATTAAGAGGAAACTGTACTTACTTTCCACTGGAAATATTCCCTATTTATTGGAAAACATGTACATGTATATCAAATTAACCTAGTGAGAAAACTGGAGAGAAGATAAATGTACAAGTATAACCATACAAGGATGAACATTTCATTGAACAAGTACCCTTAAATTTCTTTTGCTTAAGAGAAAGCATTCCCTACCGACTGTTCAAATTTACCTCAAGCCCTATATATATTTATCAGGTGCAATGGGACATTGAGTTCAAATTTAGTATAAAAAACAAGGGCCTAACAATTGGTATGAAACACATCAGCAAAAATATGACCTACGTATGGGTTAAATTTGCTAACAAGGTCAGTATGACAGCAATATAATTTACAAAATCTAAACTTTAAAGAAGGTTTATCTATGTTTAACAAACTTAGTTACAATACTGGTTTAAGCTACAGAAATTATTACTTTTGTACGAGAAGTATGTCCAATCAATGACCTGATTGAGCCATAAAATTTAATACTCATGAAGTCTCGTGATTTCAAAGTTTTGCCAAAATTTGATTCCAATAAACAATTGTAGATTTAGTATTACTGAAATAATGAATTTCATCTTGCAGGGGAAACAATGATCTTTCATCTTTGTGGATTAAATATTAAATCCTTGTAGCATATGAAATTAAAAGTTGAAATATTTGTACAAAGTATAATGGTTTAATTATTTGTTTTTTTCATTAAATTAAATAATAATCAGCTACACATCATAATTTGATGTATGGTGTATGTGTAAAGATTTGATTTTTGTAAAATAAAAAAATAATTAGAACTGGTGAAAGACTACAATGAAATACATGTGAATGAAATATTTTTGAAGAGTGTGTAGTTTTCAAAAGTGTATGTAATGCATGGAATTAATTATTACACATTCTTATATACATACAAACATGTAGCTACATGCAGGTCATGATCAATAGTTTAATGTTGTACATTTAATCATGCAGTTTGTATAATGTATATTAAGGGCTGTAATTTAAATAAATAAATAAATATATATATATATATGTATATACATATATATATATATATATATATATATAGAAAGCACAGAGAAATTCACTTTTACAAGGATACTCACTTCCGCCCTAGCCCGGGGTTGAACTCGCGACCTACGGAATCTGTCTCCTAGCAGTATAGGAACAGCGCGTTAGACCGCTCGGCTATCTAGGCAAGTTAAAAAACTTGCTTTCGATGCCGATGGAATTCTCACAACGCTGCCCTACACTACACGGTCATTGAGAATGGAAGTGAGATACAGTTATTTGGACATTAGTTTTTAGAGGATTGTTACCAATACATGTTGCGATGAAATTAATTTTATTTATAAAGCACAAATTACAACAACTCTTAAACTAATATAACTGCTTAAGTGAAGGAATATTAATATAGAAAGCACAGAGAAATTCACTTTTACAAGGATACTCACTTCCGCCCTAGGAGACAGATTCCGTAGGTCGCGAGTTCAACCCCGGGCTAGGGCGGAAGTGAGTATCCTTGTAAAAGTGAATTTCTCTGTGCTTTCTATATTAATATTCCTTCACTTAGGGCAGTTATATTAGTTTAAGAGTTGTTGTAATTTGTGCTTTATAAATAAAATTAATTTCATCGCAACATGTATTGGTAACAATCCTCTAAAAACTAATGTCCAAATAACTGTATCTCACTTCCATTCTCAATGACCGTGTAGTGTAGGGCAGCGTTGTGAGAATTCCATCGGCATCGAAAGCAAGTTTTTTAACTTGCCTAGATAGCCGAGCGGTCTAACGCGCTGTTCCTATACTGCTAGGAGACAGATTCCGTAGGTCGCGAGTTCAACCCCGGGCTAGGGCGGAAGTGAGTATCCTTGTAAAAGTGAATTTCTCTGTGCTTTCTATATTAATATTCCTTCACTTAGGGCAGTTATATTAGTTTAAGAGTTGTTGTAATTTGTGCTTTATAAATAAAATTAATTTCATCGCAACATGTATTGGTAACAATCCTCTAAAAACTAATGTCCAAATAACTGTATCTCACTTCCATTCTCAATGACCGTGTAGTGTAGGGCAGCGTTGTGAGAATTCCATCGGCATCGAAAGCAAGTTTTTTAACTTGCCTAGATAGCCGAGCGGTCTAACGCGCTGTTCCTATACTGCTAGGAGACAGATTCCGTAGGTCGCGAGTTCAACCCCGGGCTAGGGCGGAAGTGAGTATCCTTGTAAAAGTGAATTTCTCTGTGCTTTCTATATTAATATTCCTTCACTTAGGGCAGTTATATTAGTTTAAGAGTTGTTGTAATTTGTGCTTTATATATATATATATATATATATATATATATATATATATATATATATTTATATATATATATATATATAAAGCTACACATACAACAATGTAGCTGGGAGTTCATAATCAGTCTGAACGTGATGCAAAATACAAGTGTAAAATGCTTTGTGTGAGTATAGTTGTATTAATTGAATCATAAAAAGTTGTTTATAATTGTAGCTAGGACATGATTAACAGTTGATGAAACATGCAGTGTGTATGTAAATTAATTAAGGGCTGTATTTCAAATACAACAAGGGCAATGGGCAGCCAACAAAGAGCATGCCCCAAATCAAATAACATAACAACACATATTCACAACATTCAACATTTTTTATATAAGCTACGCATACAACAATGTAGCTGTTTTTTTTATTAAGGGGACGACCATTTGATCCTGAGGGGGGGGGGGGCTGGCAAATTTTTTTTGAGATTATTTATTTTCATGCCTGTCGAGGACAGATTCTTTATTTTCAAGATTATCAAGGACATATCATTTATTTTCTTCTTTGTCTTTCCGTACCGTGACCTATTGACTAATCATTTATATACCATAGGCAGATACAGGATTTGGGGAGGGGCGTGTATAACTTCGTTTAGGCAAGAGGTCTGGGGGCGCCGTAAGGCCCCCAGGTCCTGGGCGAAGCCCTGGTGGTGGCCAAGGGAGTAACACCCCCCCTCCCCCGAATCTTTTGGGTTGTATTTTAAGAGTAAAACCAGACACTTTTATAGTGGTATTGGTTATTATGAACCAAAGTATGACATAACTGATACTGGTCATACCATACTTTGAATGAAGGGGGCGAAGCCCCCTGAAGCTCTTGGGTTTTTCTGTATTTTAAAGAGTAAAACCAGACACAATTGTGTAGGAATTTGTTAGATATGTACCAAAGTATGACATTATTAATACTAGTCATATTATACTTTGAATGAAAAGGGCCCAGGGGGCAAAGCCCCCTGAAGCTATATGGTTTTTGTGTATTTTAAGAGTAAAACTAGGCACAAAAATATTGGTATTGTCCCTGTTAGTATGGCATTATTATTATTATTCGTATCATACAATACTTTGAAAATTTTTTTGGAATTGAAGACTTTTGAGATTAAATTACACGTACAGAAAAAAGGTATTTTTCACAATATTTAAATACCATGTCAAGGTCAGATTATTTATTTTCTCTGTAGTGGAGGAAAGATTATTTATTTTCAATATTTTCAGGGACAGATTATTTATTTCCAAAATCTGCCAGCCCCCCCCCCCCCTCAGAATCAAATGGTCGTCCCCTAAGCTACACATACAGAGATGTAGCTGGGAGTTCATAATCAGTCTGAATGAGATGCAAGATGTAAGTGTAAATTGCTTTGTGTGAGTAGTTGTGTTATGAATTAATAAAAAATGTTTATAATTGTAGCTAGGTCATAATTAACATTTTTTGGAAACATGCAGTGTGTATGTCTATTGTATTAATGTAAATTAAGGGGAGTAATTCAAATACAACAATGGCAATGGGCATCCAAGAACGAGCATGCCCCAAATCAAACAACATCAAACAACATATATACTCACAACATTCAACATATTTTTATAAGCTTCACATACAACAATGTAGCTGGGAGCTCATAATCAGTCTGTCGTGATCCAAGATTAAGTGAGTTCATAAAAAAGTTCTTTATAATTGAGCAAGATCATGATTTAAGGGCTCTCAATTCAATACAAGGGCAATGGGCAGCCAACAACGAGCATGCCCCAAATAAGCAAAAACAAACAACACATATTCAACATTCAACATATTTTTTATAAGCTACACATACAACAATGTAGCTGGGAGTTCATATTCAGTCTGAATGTGATGCAAGATGCAAGTGTAACATGCTCAGTGTGAGTAGTTGTGTTACATGTATGAATTCATAAAAAAAAAAATTGTTAGATGGACAATGGGCTTTAATTTTGGGGATTCAATGTATTTAAAATTGATTTTAATGTAAAAGCTATTATGCATGAATTGAAAATCATATAAAATTTGGGCAATGTGCAACCCATAGATCCATGCATGTATTATTGCTATAAAAGGAAACAGCTAGCTAGATGATTATTGTCATGAGTTGGAATTGTCCATTTTGTTAAACTGTTTAGACTGTCTTTACAGTCTAGCACAACAGAGTCGCAATAAAAGTATAATGTACATGGTGCCTTTACATGTTTGACACTACCTATAAAATTATAGAAAGGTTAAAAGGATATAAAGCAGAAATTAAACTGTTTTATAATTACACTAAGTTTGGCAAAACCTTACACCTGGTATTATCATCAGACATCTACAAGTATGATGTGTTGGATATGTTTTCATGAGCACGACAGGTCTGCTGAAAGCAGGTACAAATTTATCGGGCTAGAATATGATAAAATTCTACAAAATATTTAAGAGAGACCAACTTAAAGTTGTAATAATGTACCTTATTTTAAATTGAAGTCTTTTTGAGAGCAGTATTGAGAGAAGTATAAAAAATATTTGTCTTGAAAAGTTTGATTTTGCAAAATTATGAATAAGGCGACTCACTATATATTCAATTCCTGACCTATATGCTGCATCTCAGGCTGTCGGGTGCACAGTTATTTCAAACACAGTTGAGAGCCATGTCAAAAGTGTCAAATATGGTAATTAAAGTGAGTATAATGTTACCTACTTGTATTTTATAAACATTAACAATAAGTGATTTTAAATTTCCACTGTCAGACTGCTTTGCAAGGAGTTTAACTATATTAAAACAATATTATCAATAAATAACTTGCTTTCGGTGCATTAATTATATTGTATTTTTGAATTTTACAATAATAATGGAACCCTGGATTGCAGTTCATTGACGAGCAGAATTAGGGAGGATTTGAGCAACTTTAAAATAATTTTATAAAATTTCAGTTCTGATATTGACTTAACAGACAGAATTATCCTTTTTGATGTTCTTGATTCCACTTACCTTTTATGAAATCGACTCTCAAGTAATAAAATATTTAGTAAATTAGAGGACTAAAAGTAAACAAAATTGTTTTTTCTAAACTGGAAGTTGAAAGTCCAAACTAATTACAAAACCCAATCCGGAAAAGTATCTTGTCAGATCGCTCAGCAAATGCGGGTAACCCGGTAGAATATTTATAGTTATTACATTAATCTAGTAAGTGCAATTGCACCTTGTTATAACAAAATAGCTATTGACAAGTAATTGTTTAGAGTTAACCCCCTGCCCCGATCTTAATATTGAATCTATCGTGGTGGAAAGCTTTGCGATGACCCCCCCCCCCCCCCTATTTAATTATGAATACATGCATGTCAATAAACCGTTTTCTGGTTAAATGTATTTAGAAAGACCCCTTCTTCATTTTGTACAAGCTGAACACGATAGCCACCGTCCACCCTACCCCCCCCCCCCCCAAGGAAATCCATTAACATCAGGGAAACTATGCCTAATCTTAGCACAAAGGCTGAAAATATCGCTTTTAAAAATGTTTTCTCCAAATCAGTTACTAATTTCAATGACTGTTTCAAATTTATAATACACAATAACAAGCTGGAAAATTTTTACCGACCAAAGATGATGTTGGAATACTAGTATTGAAAAAGGAAGTTGCAACCAAAGCGACCTAAGGTGTTTTTAATAAAAGGGGCAATAATCAACTAAAATATTCAACAAGAACGATAATCACTAGGTATAAGTATTTAGACTTAGGTAAGGAAGTTTTGCACTTCCTTCGATAAAAGCAGCTAATTCAGAATTAGCTTTGAATAATATTTTCAAAGTCTTTTTTGATATTTTTATATTATATTATATTTTGTGTTAATGTGTCATATTAAATGAAATTATTATTTTTTTCCCTGCTAGACAATTATTTATACACTGCATTGTCGATGGATTCTTCCGTTTTTTTTTTCCTGAACATGAACAATAAGCACACACCGGATGTGACCGCTTGACAGGGAATGCTTATTATTCAATGCTTCCTGATCCCACTTCTGATGTTTTGGAGAACAGCGTTTGCTCTGATACTATTTGTTAATTGTTTACGGTAATGTCCAACAGTTATAGGTAAGTGTGTTTTATTATGTCTTGCAAATATTGTATACGAAAGCAAAAGTGAAAGTAGTGTGGCCTTACCTGCGTAATACACATTCCTTCGATTGGTATTGTAATTTCTCGTTAGGGGTCCCAAATTAAAGAATAGTTTATTAATATAAAGTCACAATCCAGAAGAAGAAACACATTTAACATTCGTTTTCAAAAAGGATCTTAAAAATGAAAACAAGATAGCGCCCTCTGACGGTTACAAACGCTTACGTGATTCTTTACCAGACTCTCTGCTGGTCGGAGTTTACGGAGACAGCCGAGCGTCTGGTTGAACAAGACTAACATGAAATTTGGTATAGAGATTTATCGTAATAATATATAGGGCATTTTTTGTTTTTGGTACTATGAACCAATTTTTGACAGAATTATCCTCGAAAACTTCGAAAAATTCCAATAATGTGCAGTTTCCGTTCAATTTCGTCGCAGAGGTTGCACATACTGCATGAAATTTGTAACAAAGATTTATCACCGTGTTTTGGGGACAATGGTGATAACAAATATTTCTAAACCTGAAAAACAGGACAGGAGACAGTCTTAAAATTAAAGCTGTTTATTCGAGGTTGTCCGTCGCAAAAGTGATCATTTACAATCATAATAAAAGATATAAAAAAAATAATACTCAGTATAATTAAAATGAAAGTGTACGATAATGCCACAAATAAGAACATGTGATAATTAAACATCATCATGTTTTAACTGTGGAAGAAGAGGACACTATGCTAGGATGTGTAAAACACGGACTTTCCGTACCATCTGTGTCGTCTCTTCATTACCGACGCGCTCAGTCGAAACACAGACTGGCGAAACATGAACAGTGCGAAGGAAATCAAAGAGGAAGCAAACCAGAGACAGAGAAAGAATAATAAAATTTCGGACAACCAACAAAGAAAAAGAATCTTTGAGTGAAATGCCTTTCTCTTCAGTACGTGTCGTTGAAATTCAAGCTGAAACTTTGGAAACACAAGCTGAAAAGTTCCGGGAACAGGCGGCTCTCTACAAATCGGATGTTCGACTTTATAAAAACAAATGGATGTGCGAGCGGAAAACGTCTCATATTCGACTATCGGAGAAAGACAAGACTATCACAGAACTTCAGGAAAAACTTGTAGCTGCGTCAACTGAGCTTGACGAATCGAAGAAAGCTATAAAAGCTATATCTGACCTAGAGTTTTCAAGCCAAGACAAAAAATACAGATTTTTTTTCCCTGCTCGAGCAAAACAAGCACGCTGAACCATTTCTTGCCTTAAGAAGAGCAATTCGCAGTGGTCCGACCTGTGGAGGTAGAAACCAGCATTCAAGAAATTCAAATATTGCCAGAAGAGCTCCCACCAACAATAGACAAACTTCGAAACACGAGTACGTGTATCGGGGGGTGAAGGGGTACTGTGACCGTGTGGAATGAACAGATTTTGATTCACAATTATATTCTTTGATAGTGCTAAGTAAAACATAATTAAAGACCTTGACCGCATGACATTTGATGCCACCTGTGCCTGAGTGAACATGTTAATTATTATTCGATTAATTTAATTATGTCAATTTTGTCCTTCTACTTTGAGTAACTCTCGATTGTAATTGTTTACTTCATCATTGTTATAAATTGGTTGTTTTGTACATGATCTTCAGTTGGAAACTGGACAGGTCTTGCACTGTCCACGCCGACACACAGATCGAGTAGAAACACCACGTTTTGGACCGTTAATAAATTATTAAACGAAGTACCGACTTGTGTATTTCTACCGGTTATAGATTTATCATAAGAATATCAAGGTCATATTTTGGGTACAACCTTTGGCAGAGTTATGCCGCTTTGTCTTATGAAAATTCCAATTATTTGCAGTTTCCGTTCATTTCGTTTGAAGAGTTTGCAATAATAAAATCAGATTTATCGTAAATGATATTATACAGAACATTTGAGAAGATTTTAAGTTTCATCAATGCCAAAGCACCTTTAAGAACCTATGTAATTTTACTTGTATTTTATAATATGTGTAGATTTCATGTGTCAACCTATGTTCTATAATTATGTGCTATTTTCTTAATAAACAAACAAACAAAGTTTGTTCAAATGAATGGTCATTCCCTCTTTCAAGGGACGATGACAGAAATAGTTAAAAAAAAAAACTATTGGCCAAAAAAGTTAAACTTATAGAAAACCTTCTTTAAAGAGTGTATAGATTTAATTTTGTTCAAACGATGAACCCGGGGTTCGGATAAGTTCACAATAGGGGATCACAGTTTTATAAAAGAACAAACAAGGAAAAACATCTTCAAAAAATCTTCTCAAAAGAGCCATGGTTGATCATATCAATATGGAAGAATCCTCGGATAGCTTAGATTCAAATCTGTTTAAATGATGATGCTTGGGGTAGGGCGGGGCTATCATTGGGGATCATGTTTTCTTTTCTATCTAATGTATGAAAAAAAATTAAAACCTTTTTTCTCAAGAACAGCAAAGCTATGATCAGGATGATATGGAAGAATCCTCAAAAAGTGTAGATTTTAGTTTGTTTAACCGATGACCCCTGGGAAGAAAAACATTTAAAAAATTCGCTCGAGAACAGCAAAACTTTGATTGGTTGTATTTATATGGAAGCATCCTCAGGTGTTATAGAGTTGAATCTCTTTAAATCATGATCCCTAGGGGGTATTTGAGACCACAACAGGTTGATTTATTTTAAAGAAATAAAAAAGAGAAAAAGTTCAAAAATGTTGTTCTCGAGAACAATAAAGCGGTGATAAGTCATAAGCTTGATTTAGTTGAAATTTGTTTTATTGTTGTTGTAAAATGTTATAAGTGAGCTCAATGCCATAAAAAATTTAAACTTCTTTATTCTTTTTGAAGTGAAGTATATCTATACTCAGTATATTACCTGTGGTGATGGAAAGCCCTAGGGCCGATATTACAGAGGGTGAAGATAGCAAAGGCTAGAGAGGGGAGGTTACAACACGCCACAGAAAAGCCGATCCACTCAACGATTTCTCCCAGGAAGTTAGCACCAGAGACGTACTCGAACAGAAATCCTAGGGGTAAAAATAAAAGTTAGCAACATAACTCAAATAGAAATCCTGGGGAAAAATTGAGGTTAGCAACATAGACGCTTGCTCGAATAGAAATGTTAGGGATAAAAATAAAAGTTCACACCAGACACGTACTCGAAAAGGAATCCTAGGGATAAAAATAAAAGTTAGTACCAGAGACGTACTCGAATTTAAATCTTAGGGATAAAAATAAAAGTTAACACCAGACACGTACTCGAAAAGGAATCCTAGGAATCAAAATAAAAGTTAGCACCAGAGACGTACTCGAATAGAAATCCTAAGGACAAAAGTACAGTAAATTTTGAAACCAGTTCCAAAATTGTTTAAAAGAAAGATACACAATTTTCTTTGCATTTTCCCCATGTACGACAGAACAGTGAACATAAAGATAGATATGAATATGTCTAACTACCCCTTGGAGTTTGATATGTGCCCTCTTTCTCTCTCCTAAGTGACGTCAGCAAACTGTCATACCGGATGTTAATGTACATTCCCGTAAAAAATATTCTAATACCTAAACAAAAATGAAATAAAATAAATTTTATTTAAAAAGTGTTTCTGTGTTTTTGTGTATAAACTCTTTAGAAATTGAAAACGAGTCCTTTCCCATTTATACGTCATTTTAAAAAAGTTCGAAACAAACACTTGTATGTATCTTTAATTCAAGTCTTTTTTTGTTTTACACACCAAGACAGAATCTTGCTTTCTGGAACCAGTGGTGGATCTCAGTATTCGGTAGGAGAATTCCGTACGTCTGTAGAGCTCAATGCTGGGTATTCGGTGGGAGTATTCCGTACGTCTGTAGAGCACCGTTTTCTGAACAGAAGAAAAGCCATGAAAGGAAACAAAGGAATGGGTTTACCTCCCCTTATACTTAGCGAGAAAATGAAAGTCCTGAAATCAGATTAAATTATTTTTAAAACACATCAATGATCATGCATGGATCTAGAGGTAGTCTGCCCCACCTCATCTTGCGATTTTTAGAGTTATAATTATTATGTACAGTCGATGTATTGTTGAAAAACATGACTTTGGACATTCAAGAAAACATAGGTCGTTGACAGATGCGGATCATCAGATCAAACTCGACGCTTCGCGTCTCGTTAGATCTGATGATCCGCGCCTGTCAACTAGACGTGATACGACCCTTCGGATCAAGTTACTGTTATAATAATATATATTGATTGTATAGATATTATGGGAATGCTGAACTGTTTCTACATTAAATATGCAGTATAAGTTCCCTATACTGTCTGTTACAAGAGAAACATTTTGGATGGATGCGCTTGCTTAAGTTTGACCTGTTTCTAATAGGGGGTTGCATTAGTTATTTCTATATGATTTCCTAAAGTTACAATATATATATCTTTTTTAATCGCGTGCATTATGATGACCAAGCATTGCATCGAACACTTCATATCTTATTGAGGTGAACAGTTTAGCACGTGTAAACAAAACGTTCAGACTCGTACCATCCATTCAATATTATCATGCATCACCCCGTCAGTGTTATCTGAATGAAATTACATAGGTATCAAGCTTAAAATTAAATGTGAGGACTGAATTTAAACAGAAGTAGCTGTAGCAGAAGTATTCGTAGCAATAATAATTTTATATACTATTAATGTATGAGGCCAGTGATAGTTTCCTGTTGTAGAAATCTCATCAAAAGTAAGAGATTGAAATGATTGACATATCTTTTGTTTCTTTTCTTTTTTTTTTTTTGAAAAGGTAAATCAAAACATATACCATAGCTAGATATTAAACTCTTTATGTTGCAAAATGAAATGCTTAATGTTTTAGTCTATAAGATTTGAATCGTCTAAAAATACTATACCAATTTTATAGGAATTGCTGCGGATGAAAAAAAAAGAACAGATGATTATCGGAATGTCGTGGGTTCAAACCATCGCCAGAACCTAATTCGATAGAAGAAATAGTGTACTGTTGGATCAACAGTAGAGCTAACCATGGACTACAGCACATATAAATTTCTAATCATTTATTGATGAAGTAGATTATATGGATATGTGATGCGATGATTTGTAAAGACGATGGTAAAAAGCTACAAAATACAAGAAAGATTGATGTACACACAATGACTGAATGCATAAACATGTAAACATACAGTAGCACATTTAAACTGATGTCAAATACACATTGTGGTATATAAAGGAAAATATCTTCAACATATTTCTGTTGTACAATAAAGTATAAAAAATTTAGACTAGGTTTAAATGTTTACAATTACCGATTTACCAATACACAGAAATCAATCAAAATAAAGTTCAAAAATGGCCGCAATGGATCGAGTCACATGTATGGAAAAATGTGTACAATTAAACTCATATTTCTCCAGTAAAAACAAATCTTGCAAATTACATCTTTGTTAGATAAACATTTTACATCAATAAACTTACATTTGAGCTGACCAGGATCAATAAAAATAATGAAAATATGACAAAACAGGTGGATAGGAGCAGGTTGAAAACCCGCGAAATACAGGAAAACAATAACACAAAAGAGTTCCACAAAATTAGATAGGTCATACATAAAATAATTCTAATAACAGCACAAATAGGTGGCAGATTTTTCTTTGCCAAACTTTCCGCAATTTGAATTAGATTTAGGGAGATGTGTTCCGATGAGATGTTAAGAATCAGGGCCCCGATTCATGGTATGCATTGGCACGATAAGGATCCCTCACTGTTCCAAAGCCCTAAGTACCGAGGATAAATTAAACCTTGCAACCCTTTAACTGTATATGACATCTCATCATTAATGATAAACTCTCGTATTGCATGTACAACAATCAGTAAAACAATTATATTTAACTGATTCTCTTTGTCCAATCATAGCCAAGAAAACTTTTCAAATGTCACCAGTGGACAAAAGATTTTTTTCTGTTCTTTTACACCTGAACCCACCAATTATGGTTTCAAAGGTCTATTTTTGTTTTTATATCAATCTGTGTTGTTTCATTTTGATGGGTTGTTTTGAAAAATAGAAAAAAAAGCAATTGTACAATACCGACCGAACACAACCTAACACCATAGCGAACCGTTTTTTTTTTCTGGCACCCTTAATAAAAAAAATACTATAATTAACTATAGTTTTAAATGTATCTTTATAAATATTTCTAAATATTTGAATAGAAATAAATACAGGAAACATCAGGTCCAAAAGAGAGAGAGAGAGAGAGAGAGATAGAGAGAGAGATCTTATTAACTCAAGTAATTTTTTTCATATCAAATAAAAATAATTAATAATTTTGATGTGAATGTTGAATAATTTAAAGGAACATGTAAATTGAGAAAATGGAAATAAAATTATCGGATAATGGGCACGTAAATATTGTTTAACTGTTAATATCTTAAGATAATGAAATTTTACAATACTTGTCAAAAGCCAGCTATTTTCTTCTCCTTCTTTATGTCAGTAAAAAATGTAATACCAATTATTGATTTCCTTTTGTACACATTGACTGATGTATATACCAAGTTTATTTATCCATGGACTTTAAATACTATTAAAGAACTAAAGAAAATAAATACGTAAATCACGTGTATCATTCTACATGGAAAACTAAAATATATAACTTATTAATTGCTTTAATAAAAAAAAAATAAACATATGAAAATAAAATACAACCTGTAGAATGAAAATATAAATAAATATTATAATATAAAATAATATTTATGGATACCTGGATAACTTAACCTCCTTATGAAAGACAAGACATAACATTTAGTAGAGGAATATAAAAGGTAATTTATTTACTAAAATAAATGACAGAATAATCAAAAATTTAAGACATATGTATATGTACATACAAATAAGACAAAGCAAAACATAATATGACAAAATAATCAAACAAGGCATACGTTTAAGTAAACAATAATTAATTCTAAGCAAAACATACTAAACATAGATCACAAACGATTATGCAATATTTATTTAAAAAATGTATGTACATACAAATCTAACATAATATACTGAAAATGATTGACAAGATGGGGAACATCCGCCACCGATCATAACAGCTTGCTTCACTCATATAGAGACGTCACCATGTACCGGTGAAAGGTTTCAAACATTTACCTTTAAACGGCACTCAGGGTCATATAGCAGTAAGGGATCTTTATCGTGCCAATACCTACTGTGACACGGGGCTTTGTTTTTTTCAGCTCTTATCCAAAGGACCCGCAACTTTCACTTCAAAGCGCAGAGCGCATAACAAAGGAACAGTTGATTAAAAGGTTAGACAACATACAATTTGTCATTCAATCCTCTTTAAAGAGATTCGATGCCCCCTTGCTTTTGCAAAAGCGGGGAACATAAGAATTTTACTTTCAAAAATTTATATAAAATTAAGAAACTGTTGTGAAAAAGGTAAACTTTTCAAAAACTTTAGTAAGAGGATGTGCATCCTTGCTGAATTATTTTGAAGTAGTTTGAAAGAGAAACCTCTTTAATCAGAAATGAGTAATGCTTTTGATAAGTTTGACATTTAGCAATTGTAACAGATATGTACTGTAAGAAGACGCAAAACAAAAGTACCTTGTTCTGTGTTTTCTACATGTATTGTATACATAAGTATTCATTCTATTTAGACGAAAAATACGAGAAGCTTTTCGATGCTGATGAAAAGTCATGGATGTTTGAATTTCGCTTTGCGTCAAAAAGATAAATGAATAGAGAAAAGAGACAAGTTTGGCCCTATTCTTTTTCTTGAAAAAGGATTTCTAATGATTATAGTGTTTAAAAAAGTACCTAATTGATAACAAAATATTTATTGTTGATGATTTTTATATTGCTACGAGGGATGATTTGTTTCAGTTCACAGTAAATTTAAAAGGAAAATCCAGTTATCCTAAATGTGTATTAATTTTACATATTTACATTTTCCAGATATTAGAAAAGTCTTTTAAAGAAATGTCATTGTGATTAAGATTCCTTATTGCTTGTTACAATTTTTTAGGTATGGGTAAGCTGATTTTTTTTTAGCTTCTGCCCCTCAATCTTTGAAAAAAGACACTTTATGTACCTTCCAGATGCACTTACAAACAGACGAAGGGGCACAACAAAGTTACTACCCAGAAGAACAGCAATTTTAATAATAATATGCTAGAGATATCCTCGACGTTTAAGAATATCAAACTCGTACCATCTTTTGTTTTACTCTGTCTTTTTTTCACCGACTTTAAAAAGCAGTTTTTTAAAATAATGCCCCACATGTTAAGGTAAATAACAAATATTTTGATTTTACGAAAGAAGTGTTTTCGCATCAAATTCAAGCCAAGGATTTCGAGATTGTAATGCAGTTTTGAAACAATGGATAACAAAATCTGTTTTTGTTTATTGAAATCAATTTTCTGCACTTTTAATATACAAAAAAATTACATGTATATAAATTCTAAAAGGTTAAAATGTAAAGATTAATTTAAAAAGAATATACCAGCTATCAAATTTATAATAATGAAATAATAATAATAATAATAATAATAATAATAAATACTTTATTCAATGAAGGTAACCTGGTTAGTGCATGCACTTTTCTTCCCCAGCTAGGGCCTTCTATATATATCAAATACCAAAAAAATATACATGATACAATTCATCACATATAATAGTAATAGGATTAAGGAATTACAATCACAAGCTTATGAATATAGTGTCCATAGACAGACAATAATAATCACTATACAATATACAATATCGAAATCTTATTGTGCTCGATCAAGCAATTGTGCTGGTGATGTAATTTGTTGCATTACGCTTAAATGTTCATGGAAATTAAGAGAGTCTAATGTGTTGGTTTATTCCATAGATGTACACCTGAATACTGAATAAAGGTCTTGAATAAATTTGTGGGAAATTTTGGCAATCTTAGATCATTATTACTTTCAGATCGTAGGTTTCAAGAAATTAAAGAATGAATCTTCACATAAATTACAAAGATATTACGGAGTCATTCCACTGAAAATTTTGCACAATAATATGTATTTGTATAGATCAACTAGCTCATAAACTGTTAACAATCCAGGTTTCTCAAACAGTGGTTTAGAAGAAGAATCGGGACTTACGTGAAGAATAATCCTTGCTGCCCTGTTTTACAAACCGGATATGATTTGCATGCTGTAACTTATTATCACCAATATGTACACCAATTTCAATTGTTTTGTCTGAGACATAAAGTTGTAAATTTGGATTATCTAATTTTGATTTTATTTTTTGTGTTCCAATTAACATATATTTTGTTTTATCTACATTTAAAAGCATTTGATTTTGAGCACACCATTTCTCAATCTCATAAAGATCTGAATTCAGTGCATTTTTTAATCATTTTGCATTATGATTATTAGAATACAGAGAAACATCATCAGCAAACATATCAATATTTGAATTGTTTATATGAAATGGGAGGTCATTTATGAACATTAAAAATAAAAGTGGGCCCAAAAATTGACCCTCGTGGCACTGCTGTGACGGGTATAATATTGGAGACACATGCTCCAAATTATCAAATAGACAAATGCTCAAAATCCCGTTGTTCAAATATGTGAAAGATATAAATTGAAATTCTCTGAAATCAATACATGAATATTCGGTTATAAAAAAATCGATTACAAGGAGGTCTTAGTTTAAGGAATTGTACGAGATTCGTAAAGGAATTATACCATGCAGTACCGTTGGAAAGGAATACTACCAGTTCTGTAGACAACCCCTCACTATGTTCATAAAAAAAGTCTTAAAGAAAGGTACCAGTAACTTCCTTATATTAGGTATAGATTGGATCCAATGTGGTGCTGCATTAACCATAATGAACAAGAAGGATATGGAAATAACGAACAGTATTCAATCTCAAAGTCCATAAAACAATATAATATAGGAGCAGAGTAAACACGGTTCCTCGAAACATCAGAGGTGGGATCAGGTGCCATGGAAGAGTGAGCATTCCCTGCCGACCGGTTACACCGTGTGCTCCTTGTCATGATCAGGAAATAACGGAAAAAATCCGTCGTGTATAAATAATGGACTAACAATTGGTATAAAAAAAACCTCAGTCAGCATTTGACTCAATGATAAATTGTATTTGTTGACAAGGTCATTGTATCGACCATAGAACTTACAAAATGATGACTTTATACAACGGGTGTTAACTGTGTTAATTTTTGTTAATTTTCTCAGTTGATTGTCTCGTCTGTATTAAGGGACAATAATAACTTTTTACTGCCTTTTATTTCAAAGAAGAATTAAACATCTTAAGCCATCTCTCGGATAAGAATTAAAAAAATTACAATATTCAACATTCTTGAGTCAACATTAGTTCTTAGTCGGTATTTCTTATCATAACGTGACTTTAAGGTGATGGTTCAATGCAATGGTAAATGTATATAATCTGCTGTTTTTTCTGATAAAGTGCAGTAATCCCCTGAATGACTGAACATGTTTCCCATTGCAATCTTTTTGATGTCGGTGTGTTCTACAATCAGGGCCAATAGCTGGGATAGCAACAATGTATTTCTCTCTGATTTGCAAAGAAAACTGAATGATTTAGAGCATAAACTGCAAGTACAAGAACAAATTAACAGAGACCAAGAAGTGGTCATCAAACGTTTGATTCTTGAGAATGATATCCTTAAACATGTTGGAATGACAAAGACAGACATTTCTGTTGATATGAAAAGCAAAACGAAAGTGAAGGATTTATTCATTCCTCTGGAAACAGATATACCACTGAAGAAAAAATCAATACTGGACAAAATATTCATTTATCGAATTTAAAATCGGATATGAAGATATCCCATAAACGCTTTAGTCTTGGAAATTGTTGCCAGAAACCCCTGTCTCACTTCAAGAACGATAAACCAATCAGGAGATCTGTTACAGGTACGCTTTGAGAGATACCAGTCCAATTTTTTGGCCTAAATGCAAACAAAATGTTGAACAATTCATTAAAATCAGTTTTTATTACTATAAATAACAAGAGGCCCATGGGCCTTATAGGTCACCTGAGCATTATGCAACAACTTTCCAGTGATTGAATTTGATTCATGTTTTAAGTTAGATGCTATGGCATTCACAATTTTGAAAGAGGCACCATTGATCATCATAACAATACACTTAGCAGTTGCTTAGTTTGTTTACTTAATACCCATATGCAGGGTATGGGAACAAAAAAAACATTTCAACTAATTAGTAATATTCAGCAATAATCAGTAGTGCCCCTACAACACCCGAACCCCTGACCCTAAGGCCTTGATATCTGATTAATTCCAAGGAGCGGATTCCAAACCATTCATTTATTTTCAGTATATAAGTACAGCCCCCCCCCCCATTATGGTACTCCTGACCCTGGGGCCTTGAAATTCACAATTCTGGAAGATTAGGGCCCTTGTCCATCATAACTATATAGGTAGTTCATCTGCTTAATACCCTGGAGCAGAGAAGAAAATTTTCAAAGATTTAATGTATTTTCACTATATAATCAATAGAGCCCTCCCCGAACACCAGAACCCTTGACCCTGGTGCTATAAAATTCACAATTTTGAAAGAGGCATTCTTGCTCATCATAATTATGTATTTAGTTAGTTTATTTCATTCCTAGGAGCAGAGAAGAAGATTTTCAAAGAATTCATGTATTTTCACTATATAATCAATACAGTCCCACCCTAACACCAGAACCCCTGACCCTGGGGCGATAAAATTCATTATTTTGGTAGAGGCAACCTTGCTTATCATAACTATGCACTTAGTTAGTTTATTTGATACCTAGGAGCAGATGAGAAAATTTTCAAAGAATTCAGGTATTTTCACTATATAATCTATAGAGCCCCGCCCTAACACCAGAACCCCTCTCCCTGGGGCCATAAAATTCATTGTTTTGGTAAAGGCACTCTTGCTCATCATAACTATGCACTTAGTTAGTTTATTTAATACCCAGGAGCAGAAAAGAAGATATTCAAAGAATTCATGTATTTTCACTCTATAATCAATACAGTCCCGCCCTAACACCAGAACCCCTGACCCTGGGCCAAAAAAAATTCACAATTTTGGTAGAGGCACTCTTGCTCATCATAACTATGTACTTAGTTAGTTTATTTAATACCCAGAAGCAGAAAAGAAGATTTTCAAAGAATTCGTGTATTTTCACAATATAATCTATAGAGCCCCGCCCTAACACCAGAACCCCTGACCCTGGGGCCATAAAATTCACAATTTTAGTAGAGGCACTCTTGCTCATCATTACTATGCACTTAGTTAGTTTATTTAATACCCAGGAGCAGAGAAGAAGATTTTCCAAAAATCCATGTATTTTCACTATATACATTGTAATCAATAGAGCCCCGCCTTTACACCAGAACCCCTGACCCTGGGGCATAAAATTCACAATTTTGGTAGAGGCACTCTTGCTCATCATAACTATGTACTTAGTTGGTTTATTTAATACCCAGGAGCAGAGAAGAAGATTTTCAAAGAAATAATGCATTTTCACTACATACTTTTTTAGCCCCGCCCTCGCACAAGAACCCCTGACCCCAGGGCCATGATTTTCACAATTTTGGTAGAGGACTCATTGCTGATTACAATCATGCAAACAGTTTGACTACTTGATGTCCAGGAGTAAAGACGAAGATTTTTAAAGATTACATTAATTTTAGTGGTTTTGGCCCCACCCCTCAGGCCCCAGGGGGGCAGGGATCATGAAATTCATAATTTTTGTTCCCCTTCACCCAGAGATGCTTTATGCCAAATTTGGTTGAAATTGGTTCAGTGGTTGCAGAGAAGAAGCTGTAATTGTTCAAATGTTAACGCACAACGCACGACGCACGACGACGGACGAAAACAGATAGCAATAGGTCACCTGAGTTTACTCAGGTGACCTAAAAATTATTTTTTTTTTAATAATTTTATTTTCATACAGGCGGTGTGGCTTTCTACGCTTATTTGTCACATGATGAAGACAGCCTAGGACATCACCAAACAATCATATTCGACAACGTAATTACAAACGTCGGTGGAAACTACAATCGCCACACGGGGACCTTCTTCTGTCCAATGGACGGAGCGTACACATTTACATGGACTTTGTACTGTTCTTTGAGTGGATATTTTGTATCTGAAATTGTTGTCAACTCGAATGCTCTTGGAGC
The DNA here is from genome assembly GCF_032062105.1 of Saccostrea cuccullata. Classification (NCBI taxonomy): domain Eukaryota; kingdom Metazoa; phylum Mollusca; class Bivalvia; order Ostreida; family Ostreidae; genus Saccostrea; species Saccostrea cuccullata. The sequence continues at coordinate 61,915 of NW_026920017.1, forward strand.
TATGTATTGTAATGCAGAGGGAGCGAATAGTATAAGACACTCAACGGGTGTTGTCGTTGTTGAGATCAACCAAGGTGATGTAGTTTATATCCGCACCCATTCTACCCACAGTATTTCCGGAAAACTTTTTAGTTCTTCTTACGACCGATCCTCATTTAGCGGATGGAAACTTTTTTAAAGAAATGTAAACATTTTCTGATGTATTAATATATCAATAAACATACTCTGAGTTTAAATCAATCTGAGGAAAATTGTCTTACAAAATGAAGATATGGTTTTGTTTGTTTCTTAAATGTCTTTTCGAGAATAATTAACTCAAAGTGACCCTCGGTCATGGGTGTTTATGTCTGTGTTGTAACTCAAATTGCATATTTTGCAAACAGAACCTGCGCTCTTTTATCATATTTACGTTTCACCGGGTGCGTTCAATTTGTTAAACAGTAAACACTGCACGGATAAATTAACACGATCTGACAATACTAGTGAGTTAGTTTTGCTTTCTTACAGTTCTACTCTGAATTTTCCGGATTAAAGTTTTAATATCTTTCATTGGTACAAAACAATTTCAACTTTTCCAAAGTATTGTGCATTAAGTTTACTTTGTGAAAGTGAGGGGATGTTTAGTTCAAACGCGTCTCGAAATTCGTAAATAGAAAAATTACATAATAAAATAAGTTTTTATTTATTTTCATGTGAAATGCTATGACATCAAAATCTTGACCGGGGGATATATTTCTTTAAAACTATACGAGGGTCGTTAAAAAATTACGCGGACTTGTTGCATAGTAAAAAAACATTTGACGACATAATCGGGCAAAATGTCACACAGCATTTAAAACAATCTAAAGTTATATAGTCTTCAAAATTTCATATAAAAATGTTGTAAATTGTTATCAATTTGGAGTGATTTTTCAGGACATTTCATAATGTCACGGAGCAGCAAAATCTTCCACGTCACAGGCATTATAAAAATATGTGATTGAGTTTTCATTTTCTCATCATTTTCCCAAGAGTATCTGTACAGTTTGAATAATCTTATCTTCTCAACATCCAAACACCATTTCTTGTAAGGTTTAAAATCTATTTAACAAGTAAAAATATTCTCCTTTTTTGTTTTAAAACCAAGAAATGCAGGTACGAGTATTTATGAGATATAGTGTGATATTGGTGACTCTTGATCACGTTCTTTACAGTACGGATAAAGTTTTCATCGATAATCTTCTTCCCGTCCTCCCTATTATAGCCTTGTTACAACGCGAAATGTAATAACAACGCGAAATGTAATCAACCCGGATTATTACATTTTGCGTTATTACATTTCGCGTCGAGATCAACGCAAAATGTAATAACGCAAAATGTAATAACACGATTTTTAGATTATTACATTTTGCGTTATTACATTTTGCGTCCAGATCAACGCAAAATGTAATAAGGTGCTTTTTCGTTGTTACATTCTGCGTTATTTTATTTTTGCACTGAAGACAACACAAAATGTAATAAAACAATATGTAATACATATATAAATATATGTAAAAAAAAAAAAAAAAATTAAGATTATTTTTTTATTGCGTATAACAATAAAGATAAAAAAAATTCATTCAAATATATACATGTAACCAACATGGGAAACACACTATAAAAATATTTAGAAATAAAACAATGAGATCAAAGCTAGGGCTTTTACGGACATAAATACATCTAAATGTATCGTTTTACTGACTCTGATTTTGTTATATTGGATACACTGTGCTTAATTATACAGAGGTAATTTAACTTTGATTGGGATAATATTATTTGATAGTTTGATTTTTGATTAAATTTATAACCAATAACACATATTCAATTACCAAAGAGTGACCATAGGTTCATTAAAAGCCCTTGATATGCATGTTCGGCACGCATACATTGGTTAACAAATTAGAAGTGTATGTGTGTTTCAAGCGAGGGGGGCGGGGATAGAGTGGGGTGTTTACTTCGTATGTTTATTACTGTATTACTGTGGACACGCAGAGACAATCCATTTTATCATTGGATGGAAAAAGAGAATTTTGTTTTTGCTTTCTGCAATGCTGGTGATTTGCATGGAACAGTTACATGTATATATTTGAATCAATTTTTTTAAAATCTTTATTGTTATACGCAATAAAAAAATAATCTTAATTTGTTTTTGTTTTTGTCTGGGTTTTTTTTTTACATATATTTATATATGTATTACATATTGTTTTATTACATTTTGTGTTGTCTTTAGTGCAAAAATAAAATAACGCAGAATGTAACAACGAAAAAGCACCTTATTACATTTTGCGTTGATCTCGACGCAAAATGTAATAACGCAAAATGTAATAATCTAAAAATCGTGTTATTACATTTTGCGTTATTACATTTTGCGTTGATCTCGACGCGAAATGTAACAACGCAAAATGTAATAATCCGGGTTGATTACATTTCGCGTTGTTATTACATTTCGCGTTGTAACAATGGTATCATTATTGTCAATAAACCCCTTCCCGCTCTATATTATTTTACATCTACCAGTACAAATTAAATATTTTTTTTTTAATTCATTGCATTTGTCTATTGAAAAAAGCAAAAACATACTGATCAAATTACCCCCCAACAACCCTGCCCACACATGCATGTTTCTAATTTGCAACACCTATACTTTAAATACATTTATTAAATTGATTTTTATACATGTAGCTAATTCAATCAATATATTATAAAATCTATTAATTGTCAGAAATTGCATATATCTATTTTTTCCTTTTGATTTATTTTCTTTTCATGGACACTATTGAAAACTGTACTCAATCTGGCTGACGAAAAAAAAGTGTTATTACATTTTGCGTTCTTGCTTTTTGCTTAATCTCGACGCAATATGTAATAACGCAAAATGTAATAATCCAAAAATCGTGTTATTACATTTTGCGTTATTACATTTTGCGTTGATCTCGACGCAAAATGTATTAACGCGAAATGTAATAATCTTTAGATGTGTGTTGTTACATTTTGCGTTATTACATTTTGCGTTGATTTTGACGCAAAATGTAATAACGCAAAATGTTATAATCCAGGTTTATTACATTTCGCGTTGTTATTACATTTCGCGTTGTAACATAGCCTTTTTACAGAGGTATATTGGTCTAAAATTTCGATTGCTATTTTTGGACGAATGACACGAATACCCTAGTTAACTACGTGTTTTAAAACGCATATCTCGGATCTATGTTGGCGATATGTCGAGCATTACACATAATTTAACAAAATGTGGTGCGCAGTCAATTAAGGAGACGTCATTTTCACAGTAATTTTCACGGGAATCTCATCAGAGAAAAATCAATATATTTCTGTTAGTACTTAAAATATCACGTCAGAAATCTAAATATATAGTAATAAAACAATTTAAAGATACATCTGAGAAAATTGTCAAAAAATATCTTGAATTTTAGAAAAGACATATCCTTCTTCCACTCTGCAATGTGCAGCAAAAGGGCACATGGATGAATTCCGAAATTAAAACTAAACAGAATATTGAAAAGGTTCTTTGTTTACTTTTTTTATCAAAAGTACTGATTGAATAAAAGTTTTTTCATTTATACTGAAGAGGAGGATATTACTAGTAAATGTATACGCAGCCCTCAAGATCATTTCTGGTTATCCAAACATTAGTTCGCGAGTAGACGAAGGGGGACAACATTTCTTTGGAGTGCGATCAAACGGAAAGGAGTAAAATTCAGCAAAGAGCTACATCAGGTTAATTTAAGAAGTCAAACTATGAGTAACGTGTCTTTCAGATATTATGAAGTACCATCATTTAAAATAAAAATGAGCATACATGCATGAAATATGATTCATAGCTTAATTTGTTATATCCTTAAATGGTTTTTATTGAAATGCCCTCAAAGTTAGAGGTGGAGTGGCTTTCCAAGCATATATGTCAAAACCTGAATATGATACTCGATGGTACCAGACAGTTATTTTCAACATGATTGTCACAAACATTGGCGGATATTAAAACCAATCCAAAGGAATCTTCAAACCACCAGGTCAAGGGGTCTACGTGTTCTCATGGACTCTGTTTTGTATTTCCAATAAATATATATATTCAGTTTTGATGGTAAATTACAGCATAAAAGGTGGAGTTATGTGTTCATCAGATGCCGTCATTAAACACAGCACAGGTATCGTTGTTGTCGAGGTCAATAAAGGAGATAAAGTGTACATCCGTACAGGTCAAATTAATGGCCCGATATATGGAACCGGTAATATACAAGCGTCATTCAGCGGATCCGATGGATTATTTTCTAATTAAAAGTAATTTTTAAAAATGTTTAATTGGAAATAAATGAAGAGTCTTTCTTTATTTTATTTCTTTGTTTTAATAAGAGTCTTTCTTTTCAGGATCCTTAGAAATTCTGTCGTATATTGAATAACTTATCGACAGAGCAGATATTATTTTCTTTTTAGAGAGACTGGTAAATTCTAATTTCATGATAATGAGAGCAATTCATTTTTTCATTGTCTTCTACATAAAGAGGGGATAGACACTAAATCAAATACAGCTGATTAATTTCATTGCGTTATAATTAAACTGATAAAGTAATGTCCAATATTAATATTGGTATATGTATATGACTTAGTCGTGTACAGTGATATTGAAAACATGTTAATATTAAAATATATTTCTATGAAGTTACTGAATTTATCTATAGGGCTTGAAGACAGTTGTATGATTTGTTCTTTAATTTCGGTTTGTATGTCAATTGCAAATATTTACAGATTTAACAAACAACAGAATGCATACATTTCTTTTGATTAAAAGAAACTTTATTTGGGTTGTTTTTTTTTTTTTTTTGGCAGTATTTTAGAATAAAATTTAAATCTTTGTCGTCAATAAAATAATAAAATAATGGTTCTCAAATAACTCCGAAGTGTCCTAAATATTTCTTATGCAAAAATAGACCTGATTTTAAAGAAATACATTGATTTTAATTTACTAAATATATAATGCTGTCCATTTTTATATTTAAAAAATATTTTTTAACAGGTCGAGGAACAATAGTTTTATTTCAAAATATGTTTTAGACATCAACAACTATCTGTAGGCTACATGTGAAAACATCAAATTAACATTCTAGTTATTAAAATGATTTTTCTTACAAATATGCATGCATATATCGACATGTAAAAGTTTTATTGGAGGGGGGTGGCTGTAGGTTGAGGGGATGACGGACTTTCTATTAAAAAAAGAAGGGTAATCTTTTTTTAAAAAGCACCGTTTATGTCCCGATATTTATTATATGAGCTGTTGGCTGTCAATTAAAATCAATAATGCTGCAGCAGAAGTGGAGACCGGGTCCAAAAATAAATGGTTTGTGCCAATCGTCTGTTTTATCACTTAGTGATTTGATGTTCATTCCACTTCCACAATATTTCCGGTCACTCCAGTACTGTGAAACAATCTTGCATTTGCTGTGTGTTGGTAAATGAATGTGGTTAAAAATGTACCATCTGTAAAAAAAATTCATGATTATTTGCAACAAATTTCTGTAAAGGAAAGAAAAAACAACTAAATCAGTATGACGTAAAATACAAACCTTTGTAAAAGAACCTCCTGGGGACACCATACCTCTCGTTTGAAGGACCGCAACCGTTGTTGTAGTTCTTATATTCTTTTATTAACACGGCAAGAAAATTTCTAACAAGAAGCGTGAGGACGACTTTCATCTTTTTTTTGGAAAATATTACTGCTTCAATTACGATTGAAATTATTCATTAACTTATTTTCTTTTTTGTTAGGATTCTATTTCTACGTCATGTATATTTTCTTAAAGTTTAAGTTTTGAATTAAGATAAATAAATGAAATATTTACTGGTACGCCGGAGATAATGAACAATGATGAAGCTCAAAAATCCACTGAAAGATTACTAACGGTAAGCAGTGAATAGCAACCTCTTAAAAAATTTCAGCAGTTATCAGATGCTATAGGGGATTTAATCATCGCCAGTGTAAAATATGGTGATTTCTTTACCGCAATTTGTTTCTGACAAAACTGTGCCAAAAACATTTGTATTTGAAATAACTGCATTAAATATTTAATATTTTCTTTAAAATCTAGAGAATTGTTTGTTTTGTTATCCTTAAACAATATAAAGAGTTTTATACGTAAAACACATGTACCCCAATCGATTCCACGTTTGCAGAACTCATAATTTAGCTTTATTTTATCTTAAGTTTATAATAGAGAGATACCTTATCTGTATACATTAAGTGTCCTTTCATATAAAAAAAGCCAGAATCTTTGTTTATTTTCAGTTCTTTAACTCTTTACAACTTGCTGAACTGTTATGCAACAAACACTTAATGTTCACGTCATAGAAATAGATATTTACCATTTCCCCGCAAGCACCTTATAGCGAGGTACAGGTTTCTCTAAAGTTTAGCGTAAATAATATCATGACGTAATATTTTGATACAAATATAGCATTTCTTATTTGATGAGAATATTGCAAGTATAAAATAGAAGGAAATTGGCATTAAATTTGAGATTAAATGAACTTTTTAAAGTGCGTGAAAATGCGTGATTGCGGGGAAACGGTATATGCGTGATTTTGCGTTAGGAATAGAAAATGCTATATACGTTAAAATGCGTGACTGCGGGGAAGGGGGTTAAAGCTAACGTTATCTGCCTCAGCCAAAGAGTGCAAATACACAAAAACGTGTTACAATCTTATTTTACTGCAATTTGTGTTATGATAGTCCTATTGTTTATTCTGTAGACCGAAAATATAAAGTTGAAAAAAAATAAAAGCGGTTTTAATTTAATCGCGCCAGTCCACAAACTTATTTATACCCTTATAAATTTACAATTTTTACCTTCAGCTTAATTTCTGTGACAATGTTTAATTGTTTTCCCATCTTTACGGAAGCCTATTAGTGCCAACCTGTGTATACAAAGGAAAAGCAATATATAAGATGCAAATCACGATTTGTAAAGGAAATGCGATATATATAAAGAAAACTTGGATATATATAAAGGAAATGAGAAATATATACTAGTTAACAAAACATCGATATATATAAAGAGAAAATTTTCCACTGCTGACCTGTATTCCTCAGCTGTTCATTAAGGATTATATACAGGGTTAATCTGCCTGGCAGGGGGGGGGGGGGTGTTTCAGGTTAACAATAATCCTGTATTGATTTCCCAGCATCAGCAGAATTGTGCTATTTGATAGTGTTTAAATTATTTATTCACATATGCTTATATCAATAAACTGCAATTTTATCATTACTTAATATAATGTACTTAATTGAGTAGAAGAGAATTTATTATATATTCATAATGTGTTTTGTATTTTCTGTTTATTTATTGGCTTTACACGGATTTCTATCAACTTCGTTTTAAAACCTACCATGTTTACTTTTTCACAAAAATTTAGTCGTAATAAATTTGGTTTCACAATTCTAATTTCTTAGATATTGTCCAAAATGAAGTCTTTTAACAATTTCGGCCTTTAATGCCCTAATTCATATTAATTTGAATTAATTATCAAAAATATACTAGTATGCACATTTATTGTTAAAAACGAATCGGAAAGTCATGATTTCGTGAGTTCTATGGTCGAAATTATCAGCAAATGCACTTTATCTTTGAGTAAAATGCCGACTGATGTTTTTCCTATATACTTATTGTAACGGTATGAGAAGAAATTTTAGCGAGGATTTAAATTTGGCATTATTAGCGAGAGTGCAAAGATTGCTAAAATTAAATATCGCTAAAAATTATTTGTGTTTAATTTGTAAAAGCTTCATTAATGTGCATGTAAATGTAACAAACCGCTAAATTTGCGTCTCGCTAAAATTTCCACTTACACGGTAGTCCATTATTTACATACTAAATTGACGAAGAATTTTTCCCAATCATAACAAGGAGCGCACATCGGGTGATCGGTCGACAGGGCATGATCACTCCTAAATGGCACCTGATCCCACTTCCGATGTTTTGGACTTTTGACCTTGAATACTGTTCGTTGTCTTCATTTGTTTCATATAATAGTCCTAACAGATGTATGGCCACATCTCGGAAACAAGAGATGGTACTATCACCATGTTTTCCTAAATGTGGTAGCTGACCACTACGTGTAGTACATGTACCCACCCTCGATATTTCAGACCTCGGGACACAGGTCTTTGATTTCTCCGAGCCCAGTTTTTATTCATATAGTATTATATAATAGAACTAAAAACTTGAAAATCATATCTCGTAAACAAGAGATGGTACCATCACCATTTCTTCATAGAAGTGGAAACTGAGAGGGAGATTTCGGTGTCCCCGGGCCCGATGTTTTATATATAGTATTATATAGTATTCTTAGGACTTCAGAGCAATATCTAAAAAAGAAAACTAGAGGTGATACCATTACCATATCTTCATAAAAGTGGTAACTGACAACTAGTATCCTACTCTCAATATTTCAGACCCCGGGACTGGGGACATTGATGTCCTTAGCCTGATGTTCATTCCCATGGTATTATAAAGTAGGCCTAAATCTGGAGGGCCATATCTTGAAAACAAGAGATGGTTCCTTCACCATTTTTAATAAAAGTGTCAACAGACAAACTAGTTCCCTACTCTCAAAGGGGACTTCGATGTTCCCCAGCCCGTTTTTTCACATAGTATATATAAGAGTGTCATTCAAAATGTTCGTAGACTTTTTTAATAACTCTTTAAAAATTAACGTCATATTACAACCAGACTTGGTACACATATTTTAACAACAGATTCTAATATTTTGAGTTAAAAATAGTGCATATTTTGATATTTATCACAATTATTGAAAATTTAAGACAGCAAAAATGGGGTCACGGAGCAGATTAAAAATTGCGTTATTTAGTGATTATACACTTTAAATGCTTATAGCCATATATTTTTATAAATGACACTTTAAGGAATAAGATTTAAATACTTAAACTTTATTAACTGTTTTATTACTTCATAAGCTAAAAGATAATGAAACATCTTGCTTAGTTTAAAAGAAATCAATTTTCAAAGACAGATAGACTTGATTAAAACAGCAAAAAAACATGACGTCGAAGGACGTCACGGAGCAGCGAGAAGCATTAACAATGTGTTTTGCGTTCGGGAAACCTTTAAAACAAACTCTGAAAATGTGGAAGGAACCATGCAATATACATAATATGAGCCCTGCATGTGTTTTAATTGAAAATATAATCGTTGAGTAATGGATACTTTGATTCGGACGATGAACGGTCTGCATAGAAACAGTTTATAGTTCAAAATCTTGTCAAAAAAGTTAGTAACGTCATGAAACTTTGCACATATGTGACTGCGACTGGGAAAATGGGGCCAGATGAGTAAAATATCGAAATTCATTTTATTGTCATTTTTAAATCACCACACTTTGAATAACACAAATTCAAAATTTCATGCAAATATCATTGAAAATAAAGAAGATACAGGCCCGTGCATGCAGGCATCTTTCAGTCATATCGTAACGTCAGTGACGTTACCGTAACGTTGTAATTAGAAAATTAAACATATCTCAACATTTTCAGTCTACTGGAATATTAAGAACAATCTCTTCTTTTTCTTTAAACTCTTCTTAAAATTTTGCTTAGATATGATGAAAATAAATTGAATCATTAAATATACTGTTATTCTTACTCATTACATATGACTGTCGAGACAATTGAATTTGATTCAGAAGACTGGCTTATTATCCTTCCAGTATTGATGACCAAAGAGAGTTCCAGCATTGATGACCAAAGAGAGAAGGGGAAGAAAAGATGCATAATGAACAAAATAATCCAACCATTTATTTTCAATAAAATAAACTCTAGAAACATGAGCAATGCAAAATAATTATTATAAAGATAAATATACAAATTGAAATTACATTCCAAATTAACAAGAAAATTATTATTTGTAGTTGTGACAAAATACACCAGAAATCACATGGAATATAGAATGACAGAGTTTCTTTTACAGCTGTAAACATATTCACAAAACTATGAATAGCAGATCACTATTCTTAAAACAGACACACTGAATATTGCAAACATGCACATTATGGATAAAATGTACTGTTATGATATTACAGATGTATGCATCTGTACTTTCTTAATATTACCAACAGTATTAAGTATAAAAATTATAGAAATCAAATTTTGGGGGGCAGTGTGAAAATGGTATCTTTTGAAAATTAAAAATCTGTCGTTAATCATTTTGACAAAGTTTTGTAATATTTTTTGTTATACTAAAGATATCCAAAGTGCATTTGAAGGAAAATGTCACAGAGAATCAAGATACAAACATCAGTTAAGAATTTTCATACTGTTACACATTTTTTTAACTGTTGAGATGTAACACTACTCATAGGAGACAGCTTATGTAAACAGTTTGGTAATAGTATCAATTCCAACAAATGTTGTACAGCAATGAAATTGGAAGAACAGAAAAGTACATCAATGTAACACATTACGGGAAGTAATACAATAGGAACTACATGTATACATTTTACTTCTAATCTTTCTTACACACTTTCTTACACACAATAACTCTCCCTTTCATCTAAGGAGAAGACTTTTCCTTTTCCCTGAGTGTGACGTAGAATGATCAGGTGAATAAACTTTCACCTCTTTCTTTGGTACAAATGGTTTTGGACATGATGAGTCTTTAGCAGAGAGTGATAGAGAGGTACCATTGCCTTTTGGGCTCAAGACCAGGTGCTGGGATTTCTTGAGGCAGAGGATCGTTTCCAGAGGGAAGGATTTTCTGATCTTTCAAGAGATTAACACACAAAGGAACAGAATTACAGAGCTCCTTACATTCAACAATGCCAGGAGTCTCAGCACTTACTCGGAAATGATGATAGCCTCGAATGTTTTTCAAGGGTTTGAAGAACTGTTCAACGTACGACTTCCAGTCCCTAAACTGCACAGGTGTTTGTGGATCTGACACGAGCTGAGGAATGTTATGGCCTCTGCGGGATGAATGACGGACTGTGTCTGCTATATCATTCATGGTTTCTGATGTGGATGAAAGCCATTTTACTTTCCAGACTCCAAAATGCCAGTCAGGATCAAATTTATTGTGTCCTGTCACCATCATGGAATATTCCACGGTAACATGGAGTCCTAATTGAAAGGAAATACACTCTTTTAATTTAAATACAAATGGTACATTAAGGAAGAGTTTGCATTTCTTAACTATCCAAACTGACATCATACATGCATGTAATACTTTGGGCATTTAACATACTGAATAACAAACAATGCTTTTACAAATTTTAATAATTAAAATCAAATATTTCTCATTTGATGAACACTTACCTACAAGAACCTTCCAAAGAGCATACCATAAGAGAAAGTTGTTTTTGTTTTGCCCACTGCAGTTGTCAAAATGAATGGATACTGTTTTTCTCCACATCCATGGTATTGAAAAAAGTGATGAACCATACTAATGACAGAATGAGCACCCTTCTCTGTGTTCTCAGCCTTATCAATTAAGTAGAACACTTTTTTTGCTGGCATTTAAGGAAAAACAAAAATTTTGATCAGAAATAAATAACTCAATCATTGACTTGTTTATTTACCTCATATACATGATTATGACAAAAATAGAATGTGTTAATATTTTGCAGCGACTATATTTTATTTCAATAGAATTCAGAATAACTAAAAATTGTTTTATTCAGAATCACTCCCATACATGTATTATTTTACATTTAAAAGCGTATCATACCTTACATACATGTATTTTAGATTGTACTGTTTCGTCAAATATTGGATTTCCAAATAAAGGGTAATTAATGAAAAATCTTATAAGAATTACATGTACAGTTATTTCTGAATGAATTGAAGAACTAAGCAATATATCATTACTTATTAATTAACATACCTGAACCCTCACAACATACACCAAACACATTGCATTTCCGGGGCGTCTTGAAAAATATTGGTCCCACTTGTTGGGCATGATGAAGAAAATTCACTTGTTGTGCATAGTCCCAATAATAGTGCATTTCCATATCAACTGAGCATGGAGCATTTCCTTTAACAAAATAAATCATTCATGATCATTTGTGTGCATTGATAGTTACATGTATTCACAGTATTAACTATTTCACGAACAAAGAAATTCAATTTCACAGAAGAAATTTTTGCAAACACTTTGGTATGTCTGTTTTCCTATTAATACTTATAAAGGAAAAAGAGGAGAAAATGCATGACTGCATGGAATTGAACCCTTGACCCCTAGTCAGCTGGTCTACCCATTTAGCTACCCAGGCTGATAATAGTCTAAATCCAATCACATAATTATAATAGTACTTGAATGTTCATTAACTGAAAGTATACCTTACTTGTAACTATACACTAAAGGGAAAAAAATTGCAATAAAATTTTAACTAACCAGTTTGTTTACATTCTTCTGGTAAGGAAATGAGCGCTTCCTTGCTGATAGTACACTGGTGTCTGTAGTAGTCCCTTTGCTGCTTAGCTTGGGAAACATGCTGCGTGTATGTAAAAAGGATTTCTTCCTTTTCCTCATCATTCATATTAGAAACTGTAGACAGTTGATGAGAGAAATTTTGACAAAGCTGACACAGGTCAGTGCATGGTTTCATGATTGTAAATGGACGCAACTCATGCCAAGTTCTTTGAAATATCCTTAGGTGTATATTCTTCTGAAGTTCATTTCTTCACCTAGAATCTCATAATTAGCATGAATGTCAGCAGTTGTTGTATCCGATGGAAGAAGAAACACTTTCTCAGATTTGTAATTTGGCAGTTGGCCTGGTAGAGGCAGGGCATGGTCACTAGCATACTTAAGTAATAAATGTTTTGATTCTGTTTCTGTCTGTCACTGATAAGCCTTACTACTGTTTCCATGTGTTCTGGGCAACAAAAAAAACCCTCTGTATCCAGAGATCTGGCAACTTTCTGGAGTTTTGTTTTCTTTCAACAGCATGTACAAAACAAAATTGAACAACACACTCTGCATCCATTGAAGTAGTGCTCCTGAAATGGTGCTTCTCGTTCTTTTTCTCTGTGTTTCTTTGACTGTGTGACAGAACAGATCGCCTATGTGCAAACATTTCAATTTTAATTATAATGTCAAGTTCCTCCCGAGTACACTGTAGACAATGATCACGAAAGTCACAAGCTGCATCAAAGTCAATTTTGGTGCTACATGGCTACATGACATTCCATAAAACCCCTTACACCCGCTTGTGTCACTCTGAAATTTGTAACGGATTATGTATTCCTTCATGTCGGTGTCATTAACTTCATTCTGTATATGTACATCCCCATCATTGTTGTCATTGTCGCTTTTAGGGTCAGAATCATAGTTTAAATCGTATTTGTCTCGCTGTTACTTGACAGATCACAAAACTGTCTGTCGCGCACGTTAAATTTATGAGCAACAAGTTTAGAAAAATATAATTCATCCACACACTTTATATCTTCTAAAAATTCATCATCTTGATAAATAACAATTTCTGATGGTATATACTTATCGATGTTGCTGTGGAAGTTTGGCTCATCTTTAGTGCAACTCCCTACATTTCCAGTTTACATGCGACTTTCACTTTCAATCTGTTCTCAACCGGAAATGTAAACACGTTTGCTGTTATGGACAGAGTTATTGCTCTTTAAAACCCGCGGTAAATTCAAATTAATATTTAAAAAAAATACCGTAATAAAATATATTGCAAAACATTACCACAATCTATATGTATTTTAATTTCATAATTAACATTTTAAATATACGAGACAGATATAAACCTTTTCAGAAACACGTGTACTGCATATTTTTTTCTCGCGTTATTTTTTTTTTCGATTGTGACGCAATCGGGAGAACTATCGCCGATTTCTCATTATGATGTGTGCCGCATCTGGCCCCTTTTTCCCAGTTGCGGTCACATATATGTTTTTACATATAAAATGTGTTGATCTTAAATTTTGTAAAAATTATTTAATAATGATGAACATTGTCTACGTATTTTTTTAATGACCCTCGTATAGGCGTAAAAAATGGAGGGCCAACTAGACATGGTACCACCACCTTTTTTCATAGATGTGGTGACTAAAAACTAGAATCCTGCCTCAAGATATCAGATCCCGTGTCACAATAAACACGCCAATAAATAAAGTCTTTTATTTATTCATGAGAAACACTATTTTGTCATCGATAAAGGTTTTTATATTTTTTTATTAAATGATCTATAATAATGTAAATCATAATCACTCTTTTAATTTTTTTTCGACACAAAAATGGGAAATACATTTAAGACAACAAACTAAACATTCCAATTTTTTTTCTTTGCCTATACAAATCTATTTTTTCTTTGTAAAGCTAAAACAAGATCAGAAAAAATAAAATTATACATCTTAACATAGCTTTACTACTCTTTATACTAAGCACATGACCTACAAAATCTAAATGTTGAATAAAAATAACCAAGGTCAAAAGATGAGCATATTCAAGGATCTTACCGGAAATATGTAGACAAATAATGAACATAAGATTATTTTTAAAGTATACATTGGACGATGAGTATAACTGCACAAAAACTCTTAAGTCACAGATATGAATAACGTGATATTTTTACGTTTTAGCTCTTTTAAGTTGAGAAAACTTATTTTGTAATAATTCCTTTGAAATCCGCCATTTAGAGATGCGTACATTCGTTCAACTGTTCCGCAATTTCATCGTCTATCATGTATGCTTCAAGGCTTTCAATTGCTTCTTTTTTCGATATTTCCATCCACGACGGTGGAATTTTTGAAAAAGTTTTTCCGAACTGCTCTTCAAAATCTTTATAAAATTTTCCAATAACCCATTCCCAGTATCTGGAGTTTGACATATCAGCACATGGCACAATTTTCCAACGCGGTATTATATTTTTGTAGTTAGAATATAAATGCATTGAGACACATTCCGGAGTATTACAACCACACCATTTCGCACATTGAAGAGTGTGCTTAGTTTGTACTTTAAAATCACAAGATTCGACGCATAGTTCTTTTGTATCCAGTATATGAACTCCGTGAATTCCAACGGGTCTGTGCTGTAGACACTCATGAAAATCATCACTATCAGCGTGGTTTGAAATTGAACTTTTACAAGGTTCATTGCACCAGGGGCAGTTTTCTTTACATCCCCATAAAAAGTTCATAATTTCTTCATAGGGTGTTTTTTCTTTCCATTTAATTGATTCTGGTTGTTTCCTGTTATATTCATGCTTGATATCAGTCAACTTTTCTTTTAAAACGATTAAGAAATAATCAAAATCGTGTATTTCATATTCAGCATAATCAAATAAAGTTGAGGAAATCACTAAATCATCCTCTGCTAATTTGTTTTGATATTCATATACCCATTTTCTAATATTTTGCTCCGTAAGATAATGTGTAACACGTGTAGCACAGCCTTTTAAAAAAGAAATCATTGGAGTCACAAATTCCTCCCGGTGTTGTTGATACTCTGACTGTCTTCCCTCAGCACAACCAAAAAACATTTTTTTTGAGTATTCTGTTAACCACTTTAAAACATAAGTTTCTGGGGAGGATATGTAGCTCTTATAGTTATCCAGTGATTCCCGATCTGCTAAATCAATTAAAACACTTCGCATTAGATTTTGTTTTTGCCGATCAAATTTTTCAACAACAAGGTTCTTTATTTTCTGTCGAAGGATTTCTGCAAATTTTTCATCTAGGACGACCTGAAGTTCATTAATTATAGCATCTACACTGCTCTCGATGTTCGTTTTATCATTTCTTTGTATTTCTTCCCTTTGGCTTTGTTCCTCCATTTGTATGCTTTCTTCTTCTCTGCTTTTTTTCTTCATTTCTTCCATATAACTTTCCTTTGCAGCGATTTCGATCTCCAGTTCTTTGGTATTTTCTGCATATTTTCGTTTTTCTGCTTCCATTAAACCTACATGCTTTTCTCTTTCTTCTGACAATTGCTGAAGTTCTTTCTTCAATTTTTCTTTTCTTTTTTTTAACAATTTTTCTTCTTCATGCATTTCATTAGCGACTTTTTCAATGTATCTTTTTCTTTCCTGTTGATTTTTAAGATTTTTTTCTAATCGTATATTAGTTTCCCTTTCCAACCTCAAGAGTTCGTTTCTTCTTTCGTTGTACTCTTCTTCTTCTTTCTTGTACTGTTTAGTCTTCACGTCCCTTGCACGCTCCATATCACGCAAATCTTGAGTTATTTGCTCTTTCGCTTTCTTTAACTCACAGATATCGTTTTTCATTTTTTGTTCTTCTAACATTTCCTTGAAAAATCCCCGAAAAGTATTATTAAAAATTTGAAAAGCTTTTACTCTGTATTTTGATAGTTCTGATCTCATTCCATATTTAGCTTCAAATTCTTTGTTCAAGTGTAAAAACACAGGAAATGTACATTTTGACACATATTGGATGACATTCTCGACAAGGGATCTATTAATAGAAAACCACATATAATGTTTTTTATTATGCTCTTCTATATCATCTACAACAAATTTCAGTATCGTATTAAAATGTAACTCATCAAAGCGAGAATCCTTTTGCAGTAATCCTTCAAAATAACGATCTATTTTTTCAAAGGACAGATCCAATACATTGAGAGCAAGCTGGGGGAAGTTAACGGATTTGTCATCTGATTCTGAAATACAAATGCCCTCTAAAGGGATGTCTTCCGCCTTCATACTATTCTTCAATCGTGGCAATGTACTTGTAACCACTTTGTCTTCAAAGAGTTTGATTCTAATACCATGAACCCGTAGTAAAAATCCCTCCATTTCGTTTGTTAATTTTTGTCTCATTACATCGATCCCATCATACGGAGAACATTTTTCATCCAATGTCTTATTCCACCAGCTTTGAAATTTTTCTAAAACTTGTCCATAATCAGGCTCCGAGTTCTGCACTTTCCTTGCTAATTCCTCTGCTTCTCGCTTTATTGTGAATTGTTTAGTGACAATTTCTTCATAATTTCTAAGAAATTCTATCCTCTGTTTTTTTTCACGGTTGATATTTTCATCAATCATTTTTTGAATATTTTTTATGTAATATTCTAAATCATATAGTCTCCGTTCTTCGAAATGCTTCATGAATTTTCTGTACTTGTGATCGTCAATAAAATCAGTCAATTCACGATTTGCAATTTCAGACTCTTTCGATATCATTTCAGAAAACATTTTACTCAGATCATATGCTAGATCATTTGGCATTTCTGCATTTATTAGTTTTGGCCTATTCTTATTCCACCATTCATGTTTCTTTTCTTCGAAATCCCATGTCAAAGTTTGAAACTTTTTTTCGAGCATTTTACTTGCTATCGCCTCTTGACAATTTCTGAAACTAAAGATGAAAGTCTCCGCTTGAATTCCTTTCCATAAATTACGAAGATTCCAAAAAATGTTTTTGGCATTACAATGGCCAACATTTTGCTTTAATTTTTCGAATATTCTTTTTGTTGCAACAGTTACAGCTTTGCAATATCCTTGCGAGACGTATGGCATTGTGCTTGTATCATTTTCTAGAAAATTTGGAAAGTATATTCTGTCATTTTTCAAATCGAGATCTATGACAGCTCGAAATGTACTGATATTTGGCATTTGCTCTTCTTTAGCGGCTATTTCTGCCATCTTATCTAAGTGGTCCATGAAATCATGACTTCCTTCTAGGGTCTTCATTTGAGTGTCAGATGCAGAAACATTTTGATGAACAAATAAACCAGACTGTTTGTAATGCATTTTTGGGTTTGATTTTTTTAGTCTGATGAATGCGTGAACAACGATTTGAAGAATATCACGCATTTCTCCGACAGTTTCTCCGGGATTATTAATGATTGAAACATCTGATAATCCAACTGCAAGAGCTGCTATTTCGTTATCAAAATCAATTTTTTCTTCTGTCGTCTCTGGTGCTCGAAGTCCCTCTGTATCAATCACCATTAAGAATCCAAATTTGTTGAAATTTTTAGAAACAGGAATAAATTGTGCAAATATCCCTCTTGTACACCTGCCAGCACTTACAGGAAATTGAATCCCAAACATGGTATTTAACAATGTGGATTTTCCAGAGCTCTGTACTCCTATAACAGACACAGAGGTAATCAATTCTCCACCTGTATAATTATTTATTTCGGTAAATACTCTTTTTAGCCAAAGAATAGGAACGTTAGCAGCATCACCATCCATTATTTCAAGTGGTTGGCCGAGAAGAGATAGTCGAGCAACAATGCAAGGCAATTCTTCTATAATTCTTTCTGTCCATTGACCCAAACTACCTTCTTTCGTGCTAACGAACGCTTCATAAACTTGACCAATTTCTCGAAAAATGTGCTCAATTCCAAAAGAAGCATCTGCTATGCTTTCTTTTAGTTTCATCACTTTTTGACTATCTCTTGGATTTTCCCGATGTTCTAATGCTCTCTGTAATTTTTTTCGTAACCTTGGAAGAGTGCGTTTTGATGTTTCATCTAACCCCTGTTTAACCCAGAATATAAAAAACAGAAGGGTCGAATGGTCATTGCGCAACTCATAGATAGTTTTAACAAAGGTTGCAATCGCATCATAGGAATCGTTGCATTTTTCAACCTGTTGTTCTCTTATTTCCTTCATGCATTTTTGCAAATGTTCCTCTGGATCCAAACAATTTTTTCCTTTCTTCTGTCTATTTTTATCTAATTGACTCCATTTACACCAAAAATGTTTTCCTTGAAGTGGAATTAGGTTATCCTTAGAGAAATTTGGGGAGTCAAGTTGGCATCGTTTTAAAATTTCTATTGCCCTTGCTTTTCCTTCACGACAATCCTCTCTGTTTTCATCAATGTCAATATCTGAACTTGTATGTTGAAAGTAAGAAAATATTGCCTTTTCAAAGCATTTATTTTCTTTTAGAGATTTCTGCAGTGAAAATATTTTTGCATGTATGTTCTTCTCTATTTTTGCAGAATTTTCACGAGGAATTTTTTCCTTACCAACAAAAACGAATGGTTTATTTTCGACGAAGACATCAGTAACGATAAGGCATTCCTTGTCCTGTTCAGTTATTCCTTTTTGGAAGGATACAAGGTTTTCTTTGTTCTTTGCATTTTCATTTATGAATAGAACAAACGCGTCGGAGACGGTCAGGATAAACTTTAATTGCTTTTTGCAATTTTTTCCTAATCCATCTCCACGAAGATTAAGAATAGTAAACGATTTCTTTTTTAAAGATTCGTCGTCTCTGGATTTCTTTGTATACCAATATAATTCGATCATCCCTGATGATACTCTCCTAGGTTGTTCTTCTCCATTTTCGTTGTCTTGGAACACTCTGTGCATAAGCCCCTGTTGGCAGAGAAGTGAATTTAAAATGTTTGATTTGCTTTTTATATGATCTCCAAATCTGAGAAAGGATATTGTCGGTAATTCCATTCGAATGGCTGGCTCAAAGTGATGTAGTAAATATATTTCCCTTAAAGGCCATACTGAAATTTCTACTGACTCTTTTACAAGCGTGTTATAAACGAGTGGTATTGCATATTGACAGCTGTGAAATTTATGTACGATGAGCCTTTTTAAAAAGGGATCACAACATTGATATATTGCCATAAACAAATCCATCGGATGGAAAGAGGATAGTCCATCGTTTTCAAATGGAACATGTGAACGTTCTTGTCCAATTTCTTCACACCCCTTATCTGATTGATTTGACTCAGAGATATCTGAAATACTCTTCCGCTCATTTTTTAACTGTTTCCCGTTAAGGTCATCTTGAGATGGAATATTTATTGACTGAGATTTAGGGACACATTGTGTCTCATGTGATCTCAATGACATAGAACCAGAAAAGTCAGACATTTTGTTCACTTCGTCTTCCTTTTCTTTCATGCTACCAGAAACTGACAAGGTCGCAAAGTGGGATTCGGATAAAAACCGAGCTGCATTTTGTCCCGACAAGGAAACGGAAACAGAAAAATCGGACATATCAATCACTTCCTCTTCCTTTGTCGATTTTTCTATTCCACTATCCGGAACTGTAGTCGTCTCAAACAGTGTTTCCTGTAATTCTTTTCTTTCCTTGTGTATCAATTCAGATTTAGAGAAGTCAGTCATATTATCCTCTTTATTTTCCATAGTTAGTTTCTCTATTGCGCTACCTCTTGTAGGTTTGGTCACAAAGTGAGGTTCAGGTAGATTTCTTTCCTCCAGTACTGGTCCCGATGATGACAAAGGTTTAGGTAGCATATGTCGGGAAGAATCAGACTTTATTCTTCTATGGAATTGGTGAGACCTTTCTTCTGCCTTCAAAGATCTACTGCATAACGGTTTCGAAAGGACGGATATGTTATTCGAATTTTTATCCCCATGCTGTTTTTGTGTAGACACAAAACGATGCTCTTTCAAATCAGAGTTCTCGTCTATGTCGTTGTCAGAAGTTGAAGATTGCGAGGAGCTTCTTCTTAAAGAAGGATCATCTGAACAACTGGATGAAAAAGAGTTTTTTCTTGAATCTGAAGTCATTTTTTTGAGAAAGTTATGAAGAGTTTTTTCTCTAAAATCGCAATCACTTACAATCAACTTTTGAAGAATCGACCAAGTTACATCTTCTGTTGACTCAGATTTTGAATAAAAATGTTCATTGATTTTTATTTGGGTGGTCTGTAAAGACAATTTTCCAGGAAAAAACTCTGTCAACCCAAGAAGATTGAGCAACATTTTCAAAGAGTCACTTGGCATACATGAAGCTGCTGGAGGATGATGTTTTTCCTTTATATCATCCAGATTGCTAAAAACATCATTGTGAGTTTTTTCAAAATATGTCCATTCAATTGTGTCTGGGTTTCCTCCCTGTAACTACAGATTATGAAACAAAATGAAATATACCCATCTTGCAGATAGGGAAAAATAGAAAATAAAATCAATTAATAGCATTGTATGCTCCCTGCTTTAGCAAAAGCTAAGAAAATTAAAGCTTATTCGTCTGTCAGTCTGTCCGTCTTTCACTCTGTCACAAAAACTTTAGCTTTAGAAATAACATTCGTTATCTTGTACTTAAGGTTTGATCTATCTTTCAAATATTTAACATCACATTAAGGTAAGTTTGTGCATTCAAAAATCTTTCTGGTAAACTCATTTTTTTAAATGCCTAAAAAATTCAACAATTAATTAAAACATCCATTAATTATTTTTTGAGGTTTATTTTCATACAACACGCCTCAGAGTACAATCCTCAAAAATGCATTGATAAAATTAAGCATAAAGAGCTGTGACATCATCTTTTATTTAACTATGTACCAAATCTCATCAAAGTCATGTTAAAACTGATGAAAATTAAAATAATTCATTTACAAAGAAAATAATTAGAATCTTCATTGAAAAACATTAACAAAATTAAAATACCGGTAATTACTTCCAAAATTATTTTCAATCATACAAAAAGATTTTTTTCAAAAGACAGGTTATAATCAGATTTTAATATTTTTGTGTTAATTTAAAACCAAATCTGTACTAGTATAGACATTTTGAAATTGACCTTAACTTGTGGATGAGAAAATAGGTATGTAACACATTTTTATACCGACAGGGAGAAACGCGATTCTTCAGTGAAAACTGAAAGACGATTTTCGGTATTTTTCAGTGGAATTTTAGTCACTGATAAGAAGGTACAATTCAGTGATCTTTTATCTGCGAGCACACTTCAGTAATCTTACAGTGATCTGTCTGTAATCTTACAGTGACCTGTCCGTTATCTTACAGTGACCTGTATGTCATCTTAAAGTGACCAGTCTTTCATATTACAATGACCTGTCTGTTATCTCAAAATGACCTGTCTGTTATCTTATAATGACCTGTCTGTTATCTAACAATGACCTGTCTGTTATCATACAGTGACTTGTCTGTTATCTTACAGTGATCTGTCTGTTATCTTACAGTGATCTGTCTGTTATCTTACAGTCACCTGTCTGTTATCTTACAGTCACCTGTCTGTTATCTTACAGTGACCTGTCCGTTATCTTACAGTCACCTGTCTGTTATCTTACAGTGACCTTTCTGTTATCTAAAAGAGATCTGTCTTTTATCTTACAATGACCTGTCTGTAAGTTACCTGTCTGTTATCTTACAGTGACCTGTCTGCTATCTTACAGTGACCTGTCTGTTATCTTACAGTGACCTGTCTGTTATGTTACAGTTACCTGTCCGTTAACTTACAATGACATGTCTCCTATATCTTACAGTGTCCTGTCTTTAATCTATCAGTGTCCTGTCTTTTATCTTACAATGACCTGTCTGTTATTTTACAGTTACTTGACTGTTATCTTACAATGTCCTGTATGTCATCTTTTATTAACCTGTCTGTTATCTTACAGTGACCTGTCCGTTAACTTGCAATGACATGTCTGTTATCTTACAGTGTCCTGTCTTTTATCTTACAGTGATCTGTCTGTTATCTTACAGTGACCTGTCCGTTATCTTACAGTGACCTGTCTATTATCTTACAGTGACCTGTCTGTTATCATACAGTGACCTGTCTGTTATCTTATAGTTACCAGTATGTCATCTTGCAGTGACCTGTCTATTCTCTTACAGTGACCTGTCTTTAATCTTACAGTGACCTGTCTGTTATCTATCAGTGTCCTGTCTGTTATCTTACAGTGATCTGTCTGTTATCTTACAGTTACCTGTCCGTTAACTTGCAATGACATGTCTGTTATCTTACAGTGTCCTGTCTTTTATCTTACAGTGATCTGTCTGTTATCATACAGTGACCTCTCTGTTATCTTACAGTGACCTGTCCGTTATCTTACAGTGACCTGTCTATTATCTTACAGTGACCTGTCTGTTATCATACAGTGACCTCTCTGTTATCTTACAGTGACCTGTCTGTTATCTTATAGTTACCAGTATGTCATCTTGCAGTGACCTGTCTATTCTCTTACAGTGACCTGTCTTTAATCTTACAGTGACCTGTCTGTTATCTTACAGTGTCCTGTCTGTTATCTTACAGTGATCTGTCTGTTATCTTACAGTGACCTCTCTGTTATCTAATAGTGACCTGTCTGTTATCTTACAGTTACCTGTCTGTTATCTTACAGAGATCTGTCTTTTATTTGACAGTGACCTGTCTGTTATCTTACATTGACCTGTCTGTTCTCTTACAATGTCCTGTCTGTAATCTGACAGTGACCTGTCTGTTATTTACAGTGACCTGTCTGTAATCTCACAGTAACCTGACTGTTATTTTACAATGTCCTGTCTTTTATCTTACATTGACCTGTCTGTTATTTTACTGTGACCTGTCTGTTATCTTGCAGTGATCTGTCTGTTATCTTACAATGTCCTGTCTTTTATCTTACATTGACCTGTCTTTTATTTTACTGTGTCCTGTCTGTTATCTTGCAGTGATCTGTCTGCTATCTTACAATGTCCTGTTTGTTATCTTACAGTGACATGTCCGTTATGCTACAGTGACCTGTCTGTTATATTACAGTGACCTGTCTTTTATCTTACAATGACCTGTCTGTTATCTTACAGTGATCTGTCTGTTATCTTGCAGTTACCTGTCTGTTATCTTACAGAGATCTGTCTTTTATCTTACAATGACCTGTCTGTTATCTTAAGGTTACCTGTCTGTTATCTTACAGTGACCTGTCTGTTATCTTACAGTGACCTGTCTGTTATCTTACAGTTACCTGTCCGTTAACTTACAATGATATGTCTGTTATATCTTACAGTGTCTTGTCTGTTATCTATCAGTGTCCTGTCTGTTATCTTACAATGACCTGTCTGTTATTTTTTCAGTTACCTGACTGTTATCTTACAATGTCCTGTATGTCAACTTTTGATTAACCTGTCTGTTATCTTACAGTGACCTGTCTGTTATCTTACAGTGACCAGTCTGTTATCTAACAGTGACCCGTCTGTAGTCTAACAGTGACCTGTCTGTGATCTTACAGTGACCTGTCTGTTATCTTAAGGTTACCTGTCTGTTATCTTACAGTGACCTGTCTGTTATCTTACAGAGATCTGTCTTTTATCTTACAATGACCTGTCTGTTATCTTAAGGTTACCTGTCTGTTATCTTACAGTGACCTGTCTGTTATCTTACAGTGACCTGTCTGTTATCTTACAGTTACCTGTCCGTTAACTTACAATGATATGTCTGTTATATCTTACAGTGTCTTGTCTGTTATCTATCAGTGTCCTGTCTGTTATCTAACAATGACCTGTCTGTTATTTTTTCAGTTACCTGACTGTTATCTTACAATGTCCTGTATGTCAACTTTTGATTAACCTGTCTGTTATCTTACAGTGACCTGTCTGTTATCTTACAGTGACCAGTCTGTTATCTAACAGTGACCTGTCTGTAGTCTAACAGTGACCTGTCTGTGATCTTACAGTGACCTGTCAGTTATCTTAAGGTTACCTGTCTGTTATCTTACAGTGACCTGTCTGTTATCTTACAGTGACCTGTCTGTTATCTTACAGTTACCTGTCCGTTAACTTACAATGATATGTCTGTTATATCTTACAGTGTCTTGTCTGTTATCTATCAGTGTCCTGTCTGTTATCTTACAATGACCTGTCTGTTATTTTTTCAGTTACCTGACTGTTATCTTACAATGTCCTGTATGTCAACTTTTGATTAACCTGTCTGTTATCTTACAGTGACCTGTCTGTTATCTTACAGTGACCAGTCTGTTATCTAACAGTGACCTGTCTGTAGTCTAACAGTGACCTGTCTGTGATCTTACAGTGACCTGTCTGTTATCTTACAGTTACCTCACTGTTATCTTAGAGTTACGTGTCTTTTACCTTACAATGACCTGTCTGTTATTTTACAGTGACCTGTCTGTTATCTTACAGTTACCTGTCTGTTATCTTACAGTTACTTGTCTGTTATCTTACAGTGACCTGTCTGTTATCTTACAGTTACCTGTCTGTTATCATAAAGTGACATGTCTGTTATTTTAGAGATACATGTCCGTTGTCTTTTAATATTATATAACTTGTGAAATCCTTTGATCTGATTGGTCAATACGACGTAATTTTTTTTTGTAATAACGACCGCTGAAGCGAATAATGACTGCATGAACTTCCTCGTTTTCACTTTTGCTTTAGACAAACATGGAAGTGCGCAAGTTTGCAAGTGGTAGGTGAGGAAAGTTTAAAATATATAGTGAAGAAGTCTGAGACTTAGAATACTAAACAATTACAAGAAAATCTGTGAACATTTTTCGGGAATACTTAGCACAATCCATTTCATGGTTGAATTTGACTTTTACACTTGGCGAGCAGAGTTTTGACGCTGTTTACGCGATTACGGAGACTAAAGAAAATAAAGACGAGTGTGTTTTGTATGATTGTATCTTATCGGAGAAGACATAGGTATTTATATTTTGTTCATGCATATAATTTCTCCTGCAAGTGTAAACGAGTGCGATCCTCAGTCTGGGGGAGGGTGTAGTCTGTATTATTCGGAGATAGATATATTGCATCATTACTATTCTATGGGTTAAAATTTATTACCAAAACAAGTTTCTCATAGCAACATTCAATAAATTCTGAAACATTTACATTTAAATTATTTATGGTTAATACTATCTCTGTAAACATAAC
Source organism: Saccostrea cuccullata (assembly GCF_032062105.1). Taxonomy (NCBI): domain Eukaryota; kingdom Metazoa; phylum Mollusca; class Bivalvia; order Ostreida; family Ostreidae; genus Saccostrea; species Saccostrea cuccullata. Next base: position 87,547 of record NW_026920017.1, read on the forward strand.
GAAGATATACATTGTATTGATAATTTTGGGAAAATATTTTTTATGTTATATAATAAATAAGGACTCAATGCACGGTCAATATGCATTTATAATGATCCAGTTTGACAGATATTGACCTAAGATACATGGAGTATATCGACCTCTGGCTAGCGCCCTCGTCGATATTCTCCATGTATCTTCGATCAAAATATGTCACCTTGGGCCATTATAAATGCATATTGAACTACATTGAGTCCATATTTGTATAGTGACAATTTCGTTTTAATTGAGTGATTTGTCAGTATCTTGTTATTTGTTTATAGTCAGTAATTATTACTTTAAAAGATTTTGAATTTACAGTGGTATACTTAGGACACGCAATTATTTTTTTTTAAATACCAGAAAAAAATTATCTTGTGAAAACGAGATAATTATCTTGTGAAAACGACATATTATCTTGTGAAAACGAGATAATATCTTGTGAAAACGAGTATTTTCTTGTGAAAACGAGATATCATGTTGTGAAAACGAGATAATATCTTGTGAAAACGACTTATTATCTTGTGAAAACGAGATAATATCTTGTGAAAACGAGATAATATCTTGTGAAAACGAGATAATATCTTGTGAAAACGACTTATTATCTTGTGAAAGCGAGATAATATCTTGTGAAAACGAGATATTATCTTGTGAAAACGAGATAATTATCTTGTGAAAACGAGATATTATCTTGTGAAAACGAGATATTATCTTGTGGAAACGACATAATATAATAAGTCGTTATGGCCTCAAAAGGGGTAATTTATTGTATATTAATGTGTTTCTCTTTTCAGATCTTAATAAACCTCATGTATTTAGAAGTAGTTATCACCGTTAAATGTTCCTATGTCCTTAAATTTTTTAGTGAAATGTAAAAATTGGCTCTGATATGTAATAGACTAAAATATTCTTAACATTTAATATATAATTAAATTCAGTGTAATTTTCATTATGAAATCCATTAGAAATCCACAATGCTCAAATTATTCTAACAAAAGCAAGACATTTTTACTGCTCGCTAGAATGCACTGTAAGACTAAATGTATTTTCAATACTCTAAGTACATTATAATGTACAATGTTTTATTTCAATTTATTGAAAAACCATAACCCTGATACTAGTAATTCAACGTAAAAAATACTTCACATTTATATGCTTTGGGCGATTTTCTTATGCACATTTGATTATGACCTCACAAGGAAATGGTGAGATTCAGTACATCATCATCTAGGCATCATTTAAAAGTTATTTATATATTTTTTTTATTTTTAAATCAAACTCTTGGTCACTATCTGTCACTTTTATGAGCCTTGCAAACCTGAAACCTACGTTAAAGATTAAGGAAATGGGGGATTAAGAAGATGGAAAATATAACATATTCAATTTGTCGGCACTGCCAGGTGTGTAAAAGGACCGACGGCATCCCAAAACTTTGAATTCAATGCTTCAATAATTAAACCAATTCAGCTGTGAACTCATACGATTCAAAATGATTTTTGAGTTTCTTATTTGTTGATATGAAGATTTAGAAGAAAAAAGTATTTACATTATCAAAACAATATCAACCCGGTAATACTCCACTCAAAATATATTAACTGTAGTATAAGTTTATTCAGGATATAACTTTGGGCAATACAGCCCATCAGTTTACAAAATAACAAATATGACATACAACATATAATACAATCGTCGTTTAAGTTGGTCTTATTTTCTTTCCAACAATAAGTTGATGATAAATATAAAATACATGGTTACTGTCTTGAAATATAAGCGATATTTGGGCGAGGGTAAGAAAACGTGATAGAGGGCGAGGCTTGCCGAGCCCTCTTACGTTTTCTACCCGAGCCCAAATATCGCTTATATTTCAAGACAGTTATCATGTATTTTGTTTATCCTGCAACATATTTCTTACATTTAAGCGTCCAAACCAAGCTTTTTCCGACAGATTTAGGCACCTCTCTGCAGTTGAAACTATGACGCCATGGCGTAAACATTGCAATATACGTGACGTCACAATGCTTTTAGAACGTCAGAATACATGCACGAGGCTTTATTAGGACAGTGACCGGATAAAGCTTTGGGTTATTAGGTTACCTTTATTAGGTCAATGCAAGGGGTAGTTGCAGGATAAATATCTTCACAAGTTTATTCAATCTTATAAGGTATTGAATAAATAAACAACCAATAAATCCGAAAAAATAAATGATCAAATTGCTCTTTGAAGATAAAGAGAAAAATGTTATCTGAATTTTTTCAGCTCTAATGTAGGAGATTGCATTGGAAACACTGTTAAATCGTAGGATTTTTTTTTTGGGGGGGGGGTATAAGGAAAATGTTCTTTAGAAAACTTTAAAAAGACTTACCATCTTTGAAAAAGGTTTCTTTTTAGAGTCCATTGTTTCTTATTTCTATAATAAAAAAAATCATTCTAGTATTGTTTTTAAGAAGTTCTTTTGCATATAATTACAGTATTAAAACAACCCTTAGATTAAAAAATGGTAAAATATCAATTAGATTGATACATTAAAAGGCCATCAATCAAACGTGGCGCTAGAGAGAAGATTTTTTGTAAAATATGAAATAATAATTCGTTAGAATATCATTATTCATGGTCTTGTATGTTATTATTACTTTCTGAACTTTTGATAAAAATTCAGTATTGTTCTTTAATATTCTTCGTTTTTTTTTTTATTTTCCGTAGATTGAAGTTAATACGCTTCATTTTTGCTATTATGATCAAAGTATTGTGCAGTAGAAACCACAGTCGGTCTGTTAAGTTTATTACATAATCAACAAACATTGGAATCAGAAGCAAGAACGAAAAAGGTAAAAACGCAGTGTCGTGTTTCTTCCTTAGGCGTGCAAATGCAATTTTCCATTGTAAAATGTATTAGAATTTTAAACCATAGCTCTCTAATAATAAAACAAGAATTTGTTTAAAAAATGAAGAAATCTTTGAAAAATAACATGATGTTTAAATTGGTGTTTTAGAGGTACTTTCCAGGTTTGAATGTGGTTCGCTTTGTAACTACAAGCACCGCTTCTGTCCATCCTGCAAGGCACCGCACCTATCGATGAACAGTAAATCTATGTGAAAATAAAATATTTTTTTTACTATTTGTAATTTTATCTTGGATAAAGACATTGGAAATGTATTAATGTAAATATTGCGTAACGAACCTTCGGAATAATAATATTGAATAACGCTTGTTAGGACTTCAAAATACGTAAGAGCTCTTTTTAAAATTTGTAGAAGGCGGCCTAATCACCTGTTTGTATCATTAATTTCAAGATAAATGAACATGCAGAATGCAAGGAACTTTTTCTGAAAATTGAAAACAATTTGTAAATTTTATGAGTGCGTGTCAGTACTTACCTTTTACAACACAATATTCCTGTTTAGGCAAATGCTTACGAACATTGACTCGAACTGATTGAATCATTATCGAGCCGTTGTATAAATACCCACCATTTCACCAACACAGGAACATATTCTATTGGTTGATAATTGAGCTCATGTACTTCAAATTGACCTATCAAATCCCGTGCTTTCAAATCACAACACCCACTGTAACAACTAATATAAAATTTCAATATCAGAGTATCAGAGAACTGAAAGCCGGGCTTTAATTGCTCGAGAATATTGTCTGATCTGAAATAAGTAATTATCTTTTTCTTTGGCCATTAATGTTTAACAGGTAGAGTTTGTATGATTATGATTAACAATATCTCATATACCAGTTAATAAAATAATAGTACAAACCCCAAGATATATGATTTGAAAATTTATTAAATAATATTTCCAAGAAATTCTCGCATATTTTCTAGTCAAAAAGCATTTTTTTCTCATAATTAAAAATATTAGTCTTGGAATAGTTATAATGTACATATTTTAGGGACTCTCTTTTGGTTTCAAACAAACAGTACTTTTACTGCAAACTACAGGAAGAAACACTGATACGTTTACATTGTCAGGCAACATATTAGGCATTACGCATATAAATTATTCTTTAATTTACAAATCACTATACTTTAATTTGTTAAAAATCTAAACAGAATATTAATCACTAACATTATATCGACGAAAGCGATATGAAACATGAAACTCTTCAACAATTTTAACCTTTCGAAAAGCTCGCACTATTGAAAATAGTTCGCTTAAAATATGCATTCAGCAGCGTATGTGCACAGATTGTCACAACACGATTAGCCCAATAAAGCAAATTATATTACTTCTCGTTCAGTTTAATACTCAAGCCAAAATATACTGATCATTAACTTTTTCAACGATTAGGATGTTATATTTTTTTGAATATCGTCTCGCAACGGGGCTATTTTGGTATATTATCAAAAGAGTTTGCTTTGACGCTATTTGGTTTCTTGTTTACTGTGCTATTTATATTAGGACAGCCAATTATGATGCCTATAGCTAGGACTTTGCTTTCAGCAAGGCCCGATTAAAAATCAAAACAAAAAATGGATTAATTTGTGGATCGACGACGCGTTCAAAGCATGGAGTATCTCGTAATAAGGTAATTACAAATTGGATATACCTTGTAATTCGCATTTGTAGCATATCCTAAGTGGAGAAATACGAAAGACGAATAGGGCCACATAAAAAAATATTTTTATCTCGTAATTACGAGAAAAGATCTCGTTATTACGAGTTAATTATCTCGTTATAACGAGAAAAGATCTCGTAATAACGATAAAAGATCTCGTTATTACGAGTTAATTATCTCGTAATAACGAGAAAAGATCTCGTTATTACGAGTTAATGATCTCTCTTTTCTCGTAATAACGAGAAAAGATCTCGTAAATTACGAGTTAATAATCTCGTAATTACGAGAAAAGATCTCGTTATTACGAGTTAATTATCTCGTAATTACGAGTTAATTCTCTCGTTATAACGAGAAAAGATCTCGTAATTACAAGTTAATTATCTCGCATTACGAGTTAATTATCTCGTAATTACGAGAAAAGATCTCGTTATTACGTGTTAATTATCTCGTAATAACGAGAAAAGATCTCGTTATTACTAGTTAATTATATCGTTATAACGAGAAAAGATCTCGTTATTACGAGTTAATTATCTCGTAATTACGAGAAAAGATCTCGTTATTACGAGAAAAGATCTATAAAAAATGGTGCGTTTTATTGTTCTACTCTCTCTTAATGTAAAATGGATTAACCTACGGAATTCATAAATCAGTATAAGAAATATCAGAAGAAGGAGCAGAGCAGATGCTGTTTATTAATTTTTCAATGCATTTACAGTAACTCCATCGAACCTGCACTTGTATGGAATGTCATTTTTGATACCCTTTTTTTTATTACTAAGCAATAAATATAGAATCTCTAATGGTTTGCGATGGTATATGAATTTATATAACGTGTTGTGTGTTTTCTATCCCTGAGCCTTTGCAACCCATGAGATTGTTTTAATCACATGATTTATCCTAGTCGTGTAGTTAAACTTTGATTTTTTTGTCAACTTTACAGTCGTTCTTTTTAGCCGCAAATAACGTTTGCTACGTGACGCCAATATTTTTACACAAGAAGAATATGTTCCTTGCACAACAGATAAACATAGTCATTTTCGAGCAGATATTTTTTAAAATATATTTTTTAAAGCAAGTTTACAAAACGAAGTGGAAAGGGTAATATTTTAGCTGATAATGTATATGATTTAACTTTTCACATGTTTTTAAACAAATTAATTACGTACATGTAATGCCTTTATATGACGTCACGCCGCGTAAAAACACACAGTGTTATATCAAATTACACGAGTAATATCCACCGGATATAGCTACCCACATAAAAAAATCTATGGCGTTTCATTGCATTTTTTTCAGTTTTATTCTCATATATGGAGTAAACAAAATACTGAGTTGAAAATCAATAATACATACATTGTACACACACCCCAAACAACAACAACAACAAACAAACAAGCAAACAAACAAAAACAAAACAGAAACATATGTTAACAACGATATAATTAACTCGTAATAACGAGATCTTTTCTCGTTATTACGAGATAATTAACTCGTAATTACGAGATCTTTTCTCGCAATTACGAGATATGTTTTCTAGTTATAACGAGATAATTAACTAGTAATTACGAGATAATTAACTCGTAATAACGAGATCTTTTCTCGTTATTACGAGATCTTTTCTCGTAATAACGAGATCATTAACTCGTAATAACGAGATCTTTTCTCGTAATTACGAGATAATTAACTCGTAATAACGAGATCTTTTCTCGTTATTACGAGATCTTTTCTCGTTATAACGAGATAATTAACTCGTAATAACGAGATCTTTTCTCGTTATTACGAAATAAAAATATTTTTTATGTGGCCCTACTCGTCTTTTGTAGAGAAACCACGGATAGTGTATTGGTTTAGCAATAAGTATTTGAATGCCATCTGATGAATTTTTTGAAATTTCTGAATATCGTCAATTTCGACAATTTATGCAAGGAGAAATGGCTAATTTTTACAAATATATTAACGTCAAATCAAAAAAAAAGCTTCTGACCAAATTTTCTGTTGCTAATGTTACAGTCGCTGAAACTTAAGATGGTAAGATGTTCAAATGTGAAACCGTTATCCATAAATATTTTCCCCCGTTTTTGTTTTTGTTTGTTTCTTTTTTATTTGTTTGTTTGTTTGTTTTATTATTTTACTTTTGATTTTTAATAAAGTTTTAAATTTGCACAAGCTAAAATACGCCAGATATACAAACTGACATATTACATTCGCGGGTATGTTAAGGAAGCATATAAATCATTTCTCGGGAAATTTAGATTTTTTAAAGAAAATTAAGTTTGATAATTTACCAAAACAGTGATAAACGTAAACTTTTATTGACTATTGCATAAAGATAAAAGAGCGATTAACGCAATGACGTTCGCCCCCACTACGGCATCACGTGACTTCTAAAAATAGCGAATTATTCCTTAATAAAAAAGCTAACAGAACAACAATACCCCGGAGTTTAATAACTTCTTTGAGTAAATAATATAGTTGAAAAACATCTATTTTGCATAAAAAGTGCTGCTAGAATTCCACTGTCCTGTCAGTAAAATAATTATAACACACATTCGCACGAAATCTTACCCTATGTTTTGTATATTACACATATGAACCGAGAATTTTCGTAAAACCACGCTTACCTCGGGATTCTAGCAGCACTTTCCAAGTATTTTAGAAGGGGATCTTTCCATCTGTACAAATCTTATGTTTTGAAATATCCAGCTTACTGTTGTTCTATGACATAATTTTGTTACGAATAACCGAGGAAAGGCCAACTGGGATACGGATATAGCTGACTGTCTTCGAGAGAGAATATAATTGATGAAAATAAATTAGCATAATGTTTCACTGACTTAGTCAAAATAGATTATCAAATACAGTAATGTCTTATGGAATATCCTACCCAGACATCCATAATATACATGGGCTTACATAAGCCCTATGCTTGTATTTGCAACATTGCTTATGAATATTTTCAGAATTAAAAACACATTAAAAGTTTATTGTTTATTGTATGGCAGATTTTGGCCACAGTGGTCAGATAAATGTATTTCAACAATCAACAACAACTTTGGGGCCGCCAGACAACAGGGCTCACCCCCTACAACAACATTTTATGTGTCGTCCGAAACGGCAAGTAGCATGCTGGGTTGGCTTTCACAATCATGCCACCGACACATCAACATCAACATTCTTTTTACTTTAAACTATTTATATTATTTATTTATATTATGAAAATATTATCAAATCAACATCAACGTAACAACAGTCAACATCAACGTAACAACAGTCAACATCATATTTCACAACCAACTTGAAGGTGACGATATGGCTACACCGCAATTATAATACCACTGTGACGAAATGTAGGTTTAAGGATTCCCGTCTTTTCCACAACCAACTTAAAGGTGACTCTATGGTTTCGTCGCACTTCCTGATGAGAATTAAACCATTGTGACGCGATTTATGTCCAAGAATTCCTGTGTCTGCTTCAACAACAAACTTAAAACGCTCGATCCTGTGAAGATTTGGGTCCAGTCCTTTATTTATAAAATTCTGCATCATTTTTAACTTCTAACATTGAATCTGAGATTTTAAATATCAGGATCCAACGCCGTTAAAGGTGATGATATGGCTTCACAGCACTTCATGTTGATAATTGAAATAATGCCGCGGTGATAAGATGTACGTCTAGGGATTCCTGTGCCTGAAGACAGCTTATGTAATCTGAAAGTATAAAACTTACACGGCAGAAACCCTGAACAAGTCAAACAAAGAAATTAAAGGTGGTTGGGTGGGAGGGAATTTTAAACAATTTTAGCTCTGAATTTCTAAACCGTCTGCTGTTTATCGGCATGGTTAGAAAAAGGAAGTGTGGGTATTGTAAGATCAGAGTGCAATACGGTTTGTTTATAAAATTCCGGACAAAATTTCCGGATTTCACAACTGACTGATACACAGTTATCCATTATAAATATACCATTCTTTCAAATCAACAACATACACATAATATCATCATCAATATTAGCTTAAAACTATATTATGACAAAGAGAGCTTTGATAACGGCATATATTTACAGACAAGCTGAAATATATGCAATTATCAAAGACAGTAATGTCTTATGGAATATCCTACCCAGACATCCATAATATACATGGGTACACAAGCCCTATGCTTGTATTTGCAACATTGCTTATGAATATTTTCAAAATTAAAAACACATTAAAAGTTTATTGTTTATTGTATGGCAGATTTTGGCCACAGTGGTCAGATAAATGTATTTCAACAATCAACAACAACTTTGGGGCCGCCAGACAACAGGGCTCACCCCCTACAACAACATTTTATGTGTCGTCCGAAACGGCAAGTAGCATGCTGGGTTGGCTTTCACAATCATGCCACCGACACATCAACATCAACATTCTTTTTACTTTAAATTATTTATATTATTTATTTATATTATGAAAATATTATCAAATCAACATCAACGTAACAACAGTCAACATCAACGTAACAACAGTCAACATCATATTTCACAACCAACTTGAAGGTGACGATATGGCCACATGGGCACCTGATGAATGTGTGCATTTGCAGACATACATTCAGGTTGCCCACCGCCACATGGTGGGGGTAGGAACCTTCAAGCTGACCACTGTGACTCTGCCAAAAGGAAAACCCAATTCTATGGACTATAAATATGCTTTGTTATTATTTACAAGGAAATTTTTTGCTTTCACCCCATCTGAGAAAACACCCCAAGGGCCCCTGAATGATGATGATTGAAATTTGATTTCCTAACTCTGACAAGTGTGATTCATCTGAGTGATACAATATTGTAATTATTCACCTATCAATTGGGGACGCATGATACCCCCCCCCCCTTCCCATTTGAAGTACCCGTTTTGTTTCCCATACGTTTAGCTTATTCCTTGCCTGCTTCCTTGTTCTAACATTTCTTGAGTATCTCAATGAAATACAGGGTAGGAGAAAAACCAAATATTAGTAAGAGTAGTATTGACGAAGATACTAGTGAGTAACTAGATATCCCACTTATTTCTATACCATAGTCGTGTGCTTAATTTGACCCACATCATTGACCCCATCGTGTGTGAGTAATTATGTTAGAGGGTCCTCCAAGTACCTAACCTTCTGAACTAGTTCAATGAATTAACCCCCGTATATTTGCCATCAGAATCTATATCCCTCTTTGTTTTAGCCCAAGGCTCCACCCCTGGTCTACACACTGCTATTGATGACCTTCCCTGTTTATATAATTGATGAGCAGTGCCAGATATCCATATTATAAATTAACCTGGTTTGGGGAACCCTGCAATATTTATTATCAAATGCATGCAAGCTAGTACAATTGAATGTGAAAACTTATGATAAATGCAGCCTCTATTCTGGAAGAATCAAAAATAATACTGGCTCGATATACCAATATCTACAATGACTTGACCTTTAACTGCTGAGAATTGATATACCCCCAAAATGACAACAGAAGGATCTTTGGTCTTACTTTTAAAATTTAGCCATTGCCTGCATTAGGTAAATAAATGAACCATGGTTATTTATCAGAACTTACACCCCCCCCCTTCCGCAAATGAAAAGTTTTAGAGCACCTTAAAAACAATTGACTAATATATTTGTGGGTTAACATAACTAATACCCAAAATGCCCTGAGAGCTGTTGCCCCTATATATACTAAGCCATTTTTTCTCTCTAATTGTTAATTGAATATTAATGCTGCCAATATTTTTTCTTGCACTGCTCCCATTACACCCCCCTCTTTTTTGTTTATTAACAACTTGGTATAATTTCAAAATTAGCAACTTAGTATTAACCTTATAATTGATATCTCTGAAATCCTCCAATACTTTAACAAAACTAAGAGTTGGATTAATAGTCGAAACTGTCCCCTGGACATGCACTGTTAAATGCGGACAATGAATTCTAGACGTACATATGTATGTTTTGCTTTTAATATGATGTAATAATGCCCATGCGTCAAAACTAGTTTTCTAATCGAAAATAATTCATGGAGACCTTAAACATGAGTGTACAGAATGCTTACTAATGCAATGTTATCTGTATGAATTAGACCCCCACCCCACCCCCCACCCCCCGATCGTAACTGACAACATATGGGAGCTAACTCTTGAAATGTTTTATGCTTAATGATGACCTGATCTTACTAATCCTGTTAGTCTTTGGAAAGAAAATGTCTTGAGCTTCTTACAACAAATGATTCCATTCTCTCATCTCAACCGTCGACCTTTCAATTAGTTTACATAGCAGATACCCGAGTTTCTTTATCTTGTTTCTATATATCCTTACAACTTTAAGCACTGTGTCACTTTTCCAGGTCAAGGAATACTAAAGTTATCCTTGTACGTACAGTGTATTTGATCTTAATGCTGTGAGAAACTCGAAAATCATTGCACACATCATGACATGCTGGAATAATAACAGTATACGCATGATCCCCTCCTACCCGCAAGATAAAATCGACAAAGTACGGCTCAGCAATACTAAAATTTCATTTATTTATTATAATCCTCTGTAATATCATTATTGTTGAAAAAATTGTTTCAAAAATTGTAAGCTAAATGGGACATCCAGTGGGTAAGCACTTGTCAACACAGTATTATTCCTTAAATCTAAATCCTTACTTCTGTCCCCAGGGTATATTGGTAGTAACTAATTTTATAAAATGCACTTTTATTATCAACATTCTCTAAGTCTACTTACTGAGTTAACACATGGTTCATGATTTGGAAATTGTCCTAGAAGCCAAAAGCAAATTTTCAACTAAAACAAAGATTATCGGACCTGTATTATTTAATCCCATACATGAATCCCTGTGCTATTTTATTAATTTGCTTCAGAGATATGTCCACTAAACATGGCATGATCTAGACCCCACTTAAATTTATACACATTTTCATGAATGAGCATGGTCTCCTCAAAATAAACCCCCTCAAAATTAAATGCATGCTATCTGTTTACCCCAGAATTCCTTTATTAATGATCTACTTTCAACCCAAACTATATACATGCCATACGCCCCCCCCCCCCAGTTCTGTATATATCTATACGGCTGAAATAAATTTGCATAGAAGTCACCATAAAAGTTTAGAATTACCTAAAGGACCTACCGGCCCCAGCAAGTTCAGCTTGCATGTATTTCAGTAACTGATGATTAAATGTGTGAAAAGGGGGGGGGGGCGTATATAGGCATCCTTCCATTTTTATTGTTGTGATTCTTAGACGGTGCACTGTTACTTACCACTATAGTTTACTGTTGATCAAGGCTTCAAAACAGAAGCCCTGTCTAGAACACATGAATCAAACCTTTGCTAAATGAAAGAGTGCATAATTAAATTGTTCTGATCAAAATACAAACATTCTGTATAAATCAAACTGAAGAAAGTGATATGGAAAACAAACAACTCTTCTATAGCATTACATTGTTTACTTCCTAGAAAGTGTTAATTAATTTATTTCTTTACTCCAAATGAAATGGAAAATTGGTGCCAGGAAATGTTGATTTTGACACTGTGCTGTCTCAGTACTTTGATTTTATGTTTTAGTGTTCAATCTTTATCTTAGGTTTGCTTAGCATTTGGCGATCATTACCCAATATTGAAAAATCGCTCACTGGCTGAGTATTAGATATTTGATTTATTTTAGTGTTTATTGCTCAAGCAATCAATATATTTCCCTTCAACGAACGTCTTGTTTACATAATGGCCCAATGTTAATTGAATTTAGTGGTGTCCCGTCCTATGACATATTTTACTTTTACCTGTTGACTGGTTGGAATTTTAGGTCCCCATACCGGCGCTTATTTCCTGTTTCCTTCCGTTGCAGATCGATTCCTTCCCCGGAGCAAACCTGATACTGTGCCTCTCTTCCGACATGTCTTTTTATATATTCTCTCACTCCATTTTGTCCTTATAAGTGACATGCTTATACCGTTTGTTTAAAAATTAAGGTTGTCATTTAAGATAAAGTATAAATACACAACTGAATGTTAGTACCGTCACATATGTTAACCTTTAGAGCATGCTGCATTTTGTCACCAAATAATCTCCGAAAATCCAAAAATTATGAAGCCATCGAAAGCGTTCCAGGTTTCAAATGTCTTCTAAAGCGTTTCATATTACTGATAATTCAAACAAACTCACATTTTGTCCTTTACTTAACCATAATTTTAAACAATTTTAGCTCTGAATTTCTAAACCGTCTGCTGTTTATCGGCATGGTTAGAAAAAGGAAGTGTGGATATTGTAAGATCAGAGTGCAATACGGTTTGTTTATAAAATTCCGGACAAAATTTCCGGATTTCACAACTGACTGATACACAGTTATCCATTATAAATATACCATTCTTTCAAATCAACAACATACACATAATATCATCATCAATATTAGCTTAAAACTATATTATGACAAAGAGAGCTTTGATAACGGCATATATTTACAGACAAGCTGAAATATATGCAAATATTCTGTATGCTTCCTTATCACCCGCCCCGTGGGGATCCGGGTTAGAATAGGTCCTCAGTACCCCTTTGTTTGTCGTAAAAGGCGACTAAATGGGGCGGTCCTTCGGATGAGACCGTATAAACCGAGGCCCCGTGTCACAGCAGGTGTGACACGATAAAGATCCTTCCCTGCTCAAAGGCCTTAAGTGCCGAGCATAGGCCTAAATTTGCAGCCCTTCACCGGCAATGGTGACGTCTCCATATCAGTGAAATATTCTGGAGAGGGACGTTAAATAGTACACAATCAATCAATACTTATCACCCCTCCGTGTATAATTACGCAGTTGTTTCACGTTTAGTTGACTGTATGTGCGAGTCGACTTCTGTAGTTTGTATACGCATTGACTCCTTATTATCAAATAGGTTTTTGTACGAATTAGCTGCAAGTCTGCGTAATATCAGGAATTAAACGTCGTGCCCATCAACAAAATTTCGTTGAAATAACTATTTGGTAACCATGTATATTTTATTTTTGAACATTGAAACTACCTCACTTTCATTATTTTGTCTCTTAATAAATCGCCTCTAGGGTCTCTGCGACTTTACACAGTTTTTCGCCTATAGCCAAGAGCTGCAAAAATAGCCTGTGGCTATAAATAACCACCGTTTAAAGGGTTAATAATACACGTAGAGGTGAGATGAGTATAATGATCGCGATTTTTTTCACAAAGAAACTTAAGAGGATTTTTATTTCGTATATTTCTATGTCCTTCAGCAACCTTTTTGTAAAATTTTCAAATAAAATACAGATAGGATTGACAATTTTTCAAGTTTATCAAATAAACGTAGAAATGATAAATATTAAATTGATAAAAGGTCATCAATGTATCACAATGTTAAACTAAAGGCCCAAACAAGAATAGGTGTGCGGTAAAAGTTAGCTTCATATTAACACAACAGTTTGCCTTACGAAGGTACTTTAATTACACGTAAGAGCTGTCGATGATGCTAATTTAACACGGGTAATTTTTTTCATACTAATTGTTAGTCCATTATTTTTACACTGAATTGACGACGGATTTTTCCGTACTTTCCCGATCATGACAAGGAGCACACGGCCGGTATGACCGGTCGGCAGAGGATGCTCACTCCTCCATGCACCTGATCCCAGTCCTCTGATGTTTTGGATGCCTGTTTTCGCTCTGCTCATGTTTTGTATTGTTTTACAGACTTTTGATCTTAAATACTGTCCGTTATCTCCACATGTTCCATGATGTTAATTACAATTTAACTTTGATTAAATTTGATGATTTTAATTTAGAGTTCCTCGGAATCTTAGGGAAAAAACATCTTTTTTCCAATTTTATAAAGTGCATTCGTAAGTAATCGATTGCTGTCAATATTTATTGAAAAGAGAAACAAGGGGATTATTAAATTATGAGTTAATACCATTATACAACCCTTTTTGTTAGGAATTTCATACAGTTTATAAATTTTGAAACGGGGGTTTAAATTTTATCACATAGGGACCAAAGTTCTGATAATGCGTGAAAAGGATTTATCTTTTCAGAAAAATAAGTCAATATAGTTTTATAGGGGTTATTCAAACCTTTGTCAACTAAAGTTTTGGATATGTACTTTGGTTAATTGCATGTCCTGATCGAAGATATTTATCATTGGTCTTTTTTGTTTTAGTAAATCTTAAATCTGTCATGAAAAGATAAAAAGACAAAGCATATGACAAAACTTTAAAGAACATCAAATGGATAATGATTACTTTGAACTCTGTCCCTATTTTGATCGCACAAATGTTTCTTTTCAACGAATATTGCAATAATAGCTGACTGGGCCCCATGGACGAATATAAGATAATTTTAAGTACATTTTATCAAGCAATATGTTACATTTTTGCGATTGTGCAAAATATTTGCGACGTTGCAAATAGTTAATTTTAAAAATCCAGAATTAGTGCAGACAAAATATGACAATTCAGTGCAAAGAAAATGATAGTTTAAGAGTTTCAAACAAATCATACATGCATCTTTACATAAACTAAACATTAATTCTTTTGATTAAAATAATGATGAATAAGCAAATCTCCATGAATCATTTCAACATTGTGTAGAAGATTGCATACAATATGTACAATTTCCTTTTACCATCCGATTGAAAGAATATCAAGGGTGTAGTACTAGTAATACGTAAGCACCGATTGACAACGAAATGTCATTTTTTTTTCTTCACACATATCCTATGCCTGCTAATTATTAGCTTAGGCAATCCTATAGTCAAGTTGTCTTACAAGAAGACAAAGCACATGATGATATTAACACTGATAAATGTAGGATGAATTAACGGTATATAATATGATAAAATAAAAATGTAACTGCTTCATTTGCCTATCAGAGATATTTTCAAAAAAAATGTTCGTTTTACTATACGATAAAATCAATTATGTTTTTACACTTCAAGAGAGCATTTCGAAATTTTGGAAAGGACACCTTTGCTCATCATTATCATCATTACATGTATCATCGTCATTATCATCATCCATGCGTTTGCCGAAGAGAAGATTATCTTTTTTTCTCGCATTCTCATATTTTTGAAAAACAAACCTAGCCCTAATTCACCAATTTTTGAACTGAATTTTTATTAAATGATTAATAAAGCCCACACATTATCAGAACCTACGGACCAAGGTCTTGCATTGCACACTTATGTTTTTAAAAGGTTAAATGCCATTTTAACTTCAGTATGTCAGGTTCCATGTTAGCACCGTCTTTGAAATTCAAAACTCTTTTCTTTTTTGCCCATACATATTGTTAACATGTATATAAAATTTTAGAGGTCCATAGGCCACATCGCTCACCTGAGTAACTTCGTATATATTTCAATGTTTAAGTGCAAATATTTACATTCGCTGTGTTTTTCTACTAAGCCAACAGTGAAATTGATTTGAAAACCATCTTCGTGTACACTCACGCGTAGAAATATACACGGAGAAACGTGCGTTAACGTGACGTCGCAATAAGGCTACAGCGACGTTAGGAAAAGTATAACAATAGAGGACAGCGAGAATTGATTGATTGTATACTGTTTAACGTCCCTCTCCAGAATATTTCACTGATATGGAGACGTCACCATTGCCGGTGAAGGGCTGCAAATTTAGGCCTATGCTCTGCACTCAGGGCCTTTGAGCAGGGAGGGATCTTTATCGTGCCACACCTGCTGTGACACGGGGCCTTGGTTTATACGGTCTCATCCGAAGGACCGCCCCATTTAGTCGCCTTTTACGACAAGCAAGGGGGTACTGAGGACCTATTCTAACCCGGATCCCCACGGGACGGACAGCGAGAAATTCAAATATTGAGTATACTTTTAGTGCTTTTAGAAATTGAAAATGTAAATATAAGAATTTTTTTTAAGTTTAGTGTGAATTATTGGTGTGTGAATCACACAGACTTGCACATAGGCATATATTTCATGAAGCCCTTAAATACTTATTTTAGCTCCACCCTACCTCCAAAAGTCATGATGTGAACAATTTACATACTACACTACCGCAGGATGGCTTCAGATAAGTTTTGGCTCTTCTACCCTAGTGGTTCTTAATGAATCTAACCAACTTTTGGTCTTTTCTTACTTATCTCACATTTTTAAGGGTTAGCTAAACAGATGTTCAGACAGACGGACAGCGGGAAGCTCACTTGAGTCTCCACTTCAGATGAGCTAAAAATGCTAAATGTGAACAGGACAAAGCACAGACCTTTGGAAAACAGTTTATAGTTTAAAATGGGGGAAATGTGGTACATGAACATCAGAAAAGGATAGGTTTATTAATGTCTCAATTAAAGAATATCCTCAAGAACAAGTAATAGGATTCTACAGACACTGGAAAAAGTTCTGCGAATGCATTAAATCAATAATTTACTCTTGCAAATTCTTAAGCTTGAATGTTATTTATCACACAGAATTTTTTCAATTAATTTGAGTTTATACCTAAAAAAAACATTTTGGATAAATAAAGTTCTATTATGTATAATGAATTTTTTAGATAATGCAATTTCACATTTCTAATCATTTAAGAGTTCAAGTTGTACTTGCAGCAAATCCCTAATCCGAGCTTTCTAGTACCATGCTGATTTTAATTCTAAGAACTGGGACAAATAAACGTGCTAGCCTACTACGTGCTCCTCTTAACGCGTTCTACTCTTTAAACCCTGTTTGTGCACAAGAAACAAAATCAAGTGATATTTTATTTATGCCTTGATCTTTCCCACCACAAGAAAGTACAGAAATTTGCTTTTCATTTACCTACACAAACAATTTTGAAATTTATTTCGCAAAAATTTTACATACATGTAAATACATTGCTACATAGATATTT
This sequence comes from Saccostrea cuccullata, assembly GCF_032062105.1. NCBI lineage: Eukaryota > Metazoa > Mollusca > Bivalvia > Ostreida > Ostreidae > Saccostrea > Saccostrea cuccullata. The sequence goes on from NW_026920017.1 coordinate 104,989, forward strand.
AAAACATGTCATATAACTATACTCACATCTGAGTTTCGTTTGAAAAAAAAGCACTCAAATCTATAGCTACATTTAATTCAAGTTAATCTCATCTCATGTAGTATACAGTGTATGTGGTTTTTTAAAGAATGTATGCATCCATTACGCCCAAATTCAATTATTGCTCAAACAACATGGTTACTTATTACTGACAAATGATATCTGCACCAATCATAATATTATATGCATTTAATATGTTCATAAGATACCCACCAGACCTCTGAGCAATGCATCGCTCTCAGCATTTCTAAACAGGCAGCTATGCATTCCTGTCGGGGAAATTTTTTGAATATCTATATAGAATTTTAATTCATGAAAATATTTTCTGAGTAAAAAAAAACGGCTTATGTTCCATTATATCAAATTAAACAAAAGTGTAAATATTTCTCATCAGATGAAATCCAGTCCATAATTTTTTGGTCATAATCAGTTCTTAAATAATCGTTGCGTCAATGTGATGTTACAATTTATGAAAATTATTTTATACTGTGAAATCAATTTTCATAGGGTTAAATTTTAGCTATTTTTGAGGCATGATGAGGTACCGTTTCGGATTTATTGTGCTCTGCATATTCAGTGTTTTCAAGAAGCAAAAAAAACTGGGGTTAAATGGATAAAGTAAATGAATGTGGTTTAATATGAAAGAAAATTACATGGAGGACAACCATTTTAGAAAAATGACGTCAATAATGTGGTGCATTTAAGCACTGAATTATCATTTTCAAAAGATATAGTCTCATAACTACAAGGTTGAGTGAAAACGAACTAGGTAAAGTGAGTTTGTGCACTTCGTTGCAATTACGAGAATAAAATATGATTCAATGCTTTTACAAATATCTATATTTTCAAAACTCCTTAACTTCATTGAAAATGTAATTTATATATAAAAATCTCTGTATTATCTGAAAGAACATTAAATGAAGAAAACTTGCAACAGGTTTTGAGCGTGAATTTTTATTTCCGCTTATAACGGCACACTTTCGCGGAATTCAACGTTCAGGACATCATATCAGTATGCATACTTAAACCTTTTGACACCCTGTTCAATGTGAAGTCGCAGTATGTAAATACCGTTCCAAGTCTTACCGTCTGCACTACATTTGATAACAAGAAAAAAATGAAATGTGCTTTTAACCGAGTGAATGAATTTGATGAGTTGAAAAGCTCGAAAATCTTGTGACAAAGACTTCGCTGACATAGGTTCTAACTTAATGAATGCGTACACACCGTTTTACACCGGAAAATTAATGCAAATACACGAAAATGTGTTTTTGTCAATAGGTATATCTCACTGGCCTAATTGATGAGTATTTATTCAGTTGAAATGATGACAGCCTACGTAATTTCCGAATGACTTCGTCTGTTTCCGAAACTGCAACTGCTATGTCATTGTTTAAGCATGACATAGAGGTTTCAGTTTCGATCATGTGGGTAAACATTGATATCATTATCGAAAAGAGCTAGACAGGACAACGAATAGGTAGAATTCGCTGAACAATCAGACATTAAAATCCCTATATCATAAGGTTTGATTGTTTATAAGTATCCAATTTCAACTGAATAAATACTAATCAAAAGTATTTATGTGTAGTCATGGGCATCGGTCTTTAATCTCGAAGTCTCTCGATGTGGCAGGTCATTTCTTTATAAAACATTTTCTCACCTAGATTATTTCTCTCTCCTAACATTTCACAGTAGGTCATTTCTCTTACCTACGTAGATCATTCATCCCATTTTTAACATTCTTTAACTTTTAGATCATGGGCTGTGCTCAAACATTAATTCTTTGCCGAATGTAATTAAAAATGCATGTGTTTTGCACAATTCAAGAGCAATGCACTTTCTTAAACCTGTTTTTCAATACTTGGATTCTCAAATAGGCATTTAATTATAGGAAATGAAAGCACTCAGTCTCTACTTTATATTGATATATGAAATGGGAAAGAAGGTAGTAGTTTATAATTGATATAAGGACAGGACCATTATATGCATAAAGTGAACCTAGCTCTTAAATATTTAATATAACAATAAATTGATGACGTTGTCTAGCTCTTGCCATGTGAAGGCCTCCTCGTTTAGGGTCATAATTTTGAGAGAAAATTGAAACTCATCTCATTTTTACACGCTCTTTATCTGTTACTCTGGAGATCGTAAATTGTAAGTACAAAAAAAAAAAATTCCAACTGTTACACAAACTTGAACTCGCTTGTTGAAAAGACAAAGACTTATGGCTCTCGTGTTAGCTAGATCTTTAGACTATTCAATGCTTCTGTTTTATCATTAGGGATCCATTCATGAGAAGGCTGTTAATTGTATGCACATACACATGTACATATATGCGCAATAAAAATATGCAGAAAAATGTTTATAACATTCAGGACATTTAAAGTTAAAAATACATGCATCAGTACATTGATTGATTTTGTGTTCTAAAAATAAACGTGTGAAAGGGAGAAGGTACACTGTTGATCAAAGAAAGCATGTGTTATAATAAAAAAAAATAAGCTTCAAAAGTAAGTTAAAACTTACATGTACCTGACTGTGACAATGCATGCATTTAAGATTAGGCGTCTTGCCTACAAAATGTGATCGCTACTAGGAAGTATAAAAGTGAAATGTAAATGATATTTTTATTTAATATAATAAAAAGTAGGGGGAGATATTATTTATATAAAGATCTGGTTGAACACATCTTTGAAATAATTGATATTTTCTGTCTAAAATCTAAAGGATATATTGTGGTGTCAATGTGTGAAATCAACAATTTACGGAAAAACATATGTACACAGCATAATGATAAAAAAACATGTTGGGTACCATAAAACAACAAGACAGCAATTACGAATTCTAACAATTATATATTTTTTCCTGATAAGGACCATCAACGAAAGATGACAGGACAATAAACAAATTACTTGAAGTATACTTGATAATGAATTTAATTGTTAAAGAAGGAAAATTAAAATAAACAATAGATATGTTAGCCAATGCTCACTAGTAATACCCTGCTCTGATGTAAATAAGCACTATCATGTTAATACACACAAGTTCAATTACAGGCAGATGCACAGAAAAATATGAAGTTGACTTCAGATTCATATCAAAATTAATCCCATCATGTGGCATGCCTCAACAAAGAGTGTACTAAAATTTCAAGCATCTGCTATGAATAGTTAATGAGAAAACTGCGCCGTAGATTTGTTATATATGAAACGGACAGACGCACAGACAAACAGGAAGTTGATATCTGATTTAAACAAAAATGTATCCCAGAGTATGGCATGCCCGAGAGAAGATTGTCTTAAAATTTCAAGCATCTGCGATGAGTAGTTGCTGAGAAAACTGCGACAAAATTTGTTATGGACAGACACACGGACACACAGACAGACAATTCGGAGCGGGGCTATAAATATTTCTATTATCACATTTAAAGTTCTTTCACTTTCCATTAGTAAGAAAGAAATAAAGCAAGTCTTGGAATGAATAAAATAAGCAAATAAATGATATCTCTCTTCTTTGAGACATTTAAATAGTCTTCTTGAAAAGGTAAAGAAAGGCCAAAATTTTGATTTTTGAAACCAGAATATAGGCTTGAATCAGTGATAACGAATATTGAATTTGATATGTTTTTTTAAACCCCCACGTTTAACTGAAGAAAACGCAGCTAAAACAATTTCCTTTTGTTCGCTTTGCCAATAAAAGAACTGAAGCGTTTAATATAAGTTATTTTCTAACTCACAAAAGGATCCAGTTCTGTATTCCACCATGACCTGGATGTCAAGTATCTGAAACATAATACTACATTGTTCTTCTTTACCCTTTAACTATAGACATGTTGGACATGTTATTAGTCCCCTACCGGTGAAACCGAGTGGGAACTATAGGTTTCCTCTGCGTCTGTCCGTCTGTCTAGCTGTCGGTCTGTCAGTTTGTCCAACTTGGATTTCCGAATTTTTTTCTTAGTGCTTGCAGATATTGAGTTGATATTTGGTATGTGAGCGTATCTTGTTGAGTTACAGATAAATTTGAATTTTCTTTTGCTTCATTTATTTTTATGGGAATTATGACATTTTTAATTTTTTCAAAATATGGGGTTTAAGATCGGGTGTAGACCAATCCTTCAACTGGCGTCGGAATTTCATAAATATTAAGGATTCTTCTGAAGATTACACCAGATTATTTGCCAAATAGTTTAATGTATTTAATGTATCAGATCCATGTTAAAATCGCGTGTTAATAGATTGAGGGGCAATAGGCAATATGAAAACTATCTATCCTTCTGGATTCAATAATCCAGAAGTGAAAAAGAATTAGATAGTTTACATGATCAGTATGTACTGGTCTCTGATGACAAAGCAGATAACAATATTGTTACGGTTTCAAATGGAGTCTGAAAAGGAGGAGGAGACAAATCAATACAAATGTTGTTTAATGGTTCCGACTCTTGAATACCAAAACTATAATACATACTCTTGAACACATTAATTTCATATATGTCTAGAGACTGATACATGTAATAATCAAATAACAATACAGATACGTCTATGTGAAAAGTCAACAGTTAAATTGTAATTTCAATGTAAACAAAAATATTGACTAGACATGTGACTTAATCTTTTGTAATCCTAAGACTTTAACTAGTGAAACTATATTGTCACAATATGACTGACAAAATAATATTGACATCTTACGACACAAAGTATCACAACCACAGAGTAGCTACCTTAAACTTATTATCAACTGAATTACTATTAATAGTTACTGTGATCTGATGCACTGATAAAAATAGCTCTTCAATAACAGTAAGATATCATACAACATAAACTTGACCTATACATTGCTATAATTATACTGATGGTAATGTAAACAATAACATGTGTATGGACGCAGCCATCTTGGAAATACCTGGATGTAGAAAGTGCGGGAATCTTGACATTTCACTTTTACATCAACTACAACCTAACTCAACTTAAAATTATGCTACTAATAATATTACTTATATGACTTCCACAAATCATAAAACTAAGCATGAACTGACATAAATGTACGCATTTTATCTATACACTGTATAACACTTTATCACGTGACCTAAAACACATGGTTTTGCACTGATCGCTTCGAAGACTAAATATGCATGATAAACCTCAAATGAATCAGAAATAAACATGTACGCAATTAGAGAAGCATCTAAAATATCATCCTGTGCAACATCAATCACATCTAACATAAAATAATCTGTTAATTACCTGAAAAGGAGGAGGAGACAGATCAATACCAATGCTGTTTAATGGCTCCGACTCTTGAATACAAAAATTAAGTCGTACCAGGAATCGTCGACAACCATTCAACCGTTCTATATTGTTAAAGTGGTATATATTAAAAATAATTGTACCCCCTTATTATCTACAGTATCACACTCTCCCCTTACAAATTAAATGTCGTCTCGACATTTTACAAATACCAAAAAAAAATACAATTGATAAAAAAATTGATTACAGATCCTGTTTTAGTACATTTCTCAAAAATCCTTACTTTTAATCTTAAATCAAACATCTGATCATCATTAGGAAACTTGAACTATATATTCTAATATATACTTCATACAATACTACAAATATATGCACACTGCAATTATGATCTATATCTGACATATCATAATCATTCATTGACATGGTTCCACTTGTATTAGCATCAAAATCAGAAATTTTAGTTGATAACCATTAGTTGAACACTAATATTTTCTTTAAAATGTGTACATATCAGTTGGCCACATGACATGAATACAGAATAAACATTCTGAAAAATATCAACCCATGAAAAAAAATCATTCTTGCTGACCATAATACAAAATACAAGTTCATGTATCAACTGAAGGTATAATGACCCTAATGGTCCACCATAGTAACCCTACATATACAGTTTTAATTCAATGTTAATATCTCATATGAAGATCACTCTAGACCATTATTTCCTGTCCGCATAAGATAACATTGGTCCAGGGATAGGAGCAGGGTTTTCCCATCTGATCGTACGTCAACCGTGAAGGCGGCCTTGACACTCGCTGTCCCCTCCGTCTACGAGTACCATTACCGTCACTACTGTTATCACTGTTAGCCTCTTCAGTACACCCTACATCTTCCGGTGAATCCTGCGAGTCCTCTTCACCAATTGACTCAGCACTGATAAATTCGAGTCAAGTCCAAGACACGATGTAGGTACGATATCGACACTTTACTTTTTTTTATAGTTTACTATAATATTTCTCTATCCTTGTGTATTTATTACAATACTCTCTGTTTTAAGAAGTCTTCCTTACTGTCAATATCAACGATATCGTGCCGATATCGAATCATGATTGTTCAAAGAATTATGGTTTCCATCTACAATACTACCATTGTATCAACATGTGTTATTTGAAATTTATTTTATCTTTTACAAAACTTTCCTGTAGTGTCGATATCGTCGATATCGACGATATCGCTTCGATATCGAATCATGTTTGCTCATATCTTTGTAAATACTGTCCCCGTTACATTGTATGTGTATTTATGTTTGATAACTTTACTTTTACGAATATTGTACCTGCCATCGATATCGTCGATATCGACGATATCGTATCGATATCGAATCATAACCGTTAAAATATATTACTTAACTAACCTTCACCCTAATACAAAATCTTTATTTTTAACATATCCCATGACAATATGTTCTGTTTCTTCATGCAACACTTATTTACTTTCTGATTAATTAGTTTACCCTACTGTCGATATCGTCGATATCGACGATATCGTATCGATATCGAATCATGTTTGTTAAAACATATTTAACAATTTTCACCCTCACCCAACATCTTACTCTAAACCTAATCTTAAACAATAACAACCACTAACCCTTTCCTTATTATAATTTAATTTCACATTCATGCTAATAATGAATGAATTTGACATCACTTGTGACTTTGTAACATTATGTTATACCTCATTGTGAAAATAAATCCCACAAATAGGATCGATATCGATACGATATCGTCATGTTGTTGTCGATATCGACGACATCGACATAGCACAAAATCTCAAATATGGTAGAAAATGTAGAAAATCAATAGTGCTCACCATGATCGATATCGATACGATATCGACAAAATATTGTCGACATCGTCGATATCGACATAGAATTCGTTCTTGGATGAAGATCTTGATCTACTTGATGCTTCGGAGTCCTGTATAGTAACATGTCCTGGGTCAGTCACGTCCATGATAATTGGTTCAGTGTCTTCATCATTCGTTGACCCTCCAGATGTTGGTGGTGCATCACTAAGTAAACTTGGAATGAATGTCTGTGCATGTGGATTCAATTCACTATTAATGACAATGTACTCACTATTGCTACTCGAATCTGACATCGGATCCTTGTGGTCTTGTGACTGTTTTGTTCTTGACTGTGCAATGTTTTGTGATGGTTTCTTAGACTTTCTGTTCTTCTCTTGCTTCTGCTTGGACTCGGTGATCCTCTTAGCACTCATTATTGAAAGTAAATCATTGCACTGAAGAAGTAGGTTTCTGTGAAGGCGACGAATAGTTCCCCTTCCGTCTTCAGATTGGATTTCGTAAACAGGGGATGTGCTGTTCATCCGACCAATAACTACTTGCACTGTGTCCTCCCAGTAGGATCACAACTTCCCTGGGCCTCCCCTCTCTTTGAAGTTTCTGACAAGGACTCGGTCTCCTGGAGCTAGTGCTGCACTGGTAGCTCTTTTATCATACTGCTGTTTCCCCTTTTGTTCAGCATTCCCAGCCCTCTGACACACAACGTTGTATGTTTTCTCCATTTCTGAAATCCAATTGATGACATACTCTGTATGTGACTTAGCCTTCAGGCTTTGGTTCCCATGTGCTTCCTGAAAAATGACATCAATAGCTAGTCTAGGCTTTTCTCCAAATAACAGTTAGAAAGGCGAGAATCCTGATGAAGTTTATGAGGGAATCCAAACCTCATGATGAAATCCTGAAATATTTTGTCTGCAGCTGTTTTCCCAGATTTGTTACGAGTTGGATATGCCTGAGAAAACCTGGTAAAGTGGTCCATCACAACCAGTATATACTCATAACCCCCTTTGCTTTTCTCCAAATGTAGAAAGTCAATAGAGATAAGTTCAAATGGAAAGGTTGTTGTAATGGACTGCATTGGCGCTAACTTCCGACGAGTAGGTGGTTTATCCTTGATATAAGAGCACACTCTGGTAATGAAATGTTCAATTTCAGCTGCCATACCAGGCCAGGAGAGGCGTTCACGGATTAATGCAGTTACTCTGTCAGTACCTAAATGTCCCATCTTAGAGTGTTACTTCTCTAACACCATTCCATGGAACTGTTCTGGAAGTACAATCTGGAATCTTTGCTCTTATCTGGTCCTCGAACCACTCTCTTTAGTCGAACCACTCTCTTTAGTATACCAGTTGAGTCTATCTGCAGTTTGTTCTTCTCAAGTAGTAGTTTCCTTGACCCTTCTGGAAGACTAGGAATCACTTTCCTTGAGATACTTGTCTTATCCTTTATCAGGTCTATCACTGGGCTGATATCTGTATCTGTGTATCTGTCCTCTGTGCTTTTACCAGTTCATCAAGTGGTATCGACTTAACATCCTCTTCACCTGACTTTATCAGCTGAAACACATCTGCTGTACAAGAGAGTGATGCAACTAATGGCCAGTCCCCATTGCCCTTGAACGTAGCACAATTAACAATGGAGTGGATTGTCCCTGGAGACAGTTCCTCTGTATAGTCCAGGATATGGTCCTCAACTAAAGGCATTCGGCTAAGACAAGCTGCATCGTTGTTATTCTAGCGAATCTCAAACTTATATTCAGCGAGTTCTGATACCCATCGCAGACGAGTAGCGTCGAGCTTTGCTGTGGTCATCACGTACTGTAACGGATTATTGTCACTATACACAGTGAAGAATGGTGCATAAGACAGGTAGTCACGGAACCGCTCTGATACTGCCCACTTCATGGCTAAGAATTCAAGCTTACTAGAATGGTAGTTCTTCTCAGCTGGGGTCAATGTTCTCGATGCATAAGCAAGTCTGTCGTTCTCTTGTTTCTGGTACAGAATTGCTCCAAGGCCCTTTCCTGATGCATAAACATGCAGGGTAAAAGGTTCCGCAAAGTTCGGATATGCCATGACTCTCAATTCCAATAGAATCTCAATGAGACTATCTAAAGTATATTGGTGTTGTCCAGTCCAAGTAATATGTTGACTTGATAGCGCCTGTCCACTCTTCTGGGGTGATTTCTTCTGTTTTCCGCTTGATTGTTTAGACTCTGAACATTGTAGTAAGTCATATAGTGTTTTGGCACGACGTGAGAAGTTATGTACTTCCGGTAGTAGCAAATCAAGCCAAGTATTTGCCGTAATTCACCAATAGTCTTTGGACTTTTGTCTTTCAGCTTCAGTACAGCATTCTTATCCTTAGGATCCATCATGTAACCTTCCTCTGTAACCAAGCACCCAAGGTATCTGACAGACTTACGAAATAACTCGCACTTCTTTGGTTTCAACTTAATACCCTTATCCTTCAGTCTCCTCAAAATTGCTCTGAGATGTTCCAAATGCTGTTTAAAGGTTTGGCTGCAGATAATGATGTCATCTAGATATGGAATACAGAATCTATCACGATAGTCATAAAGGATTTCATTCATGTATCTCTGGAAAGTTCCAGGGGCCCCAGTAAGACCGAACGGTATGCAATTCCATTCATATAATCCCAATGGAGTCACAAAAGCTGTCACTGGCTTGCTTAATTCAGACATGTTTTCTTGGTGATAGGCTTTTCCTTGGTCCAGGACTGTAAACCATCGACTTCCTGCCAGCTGGTTTAACGTATCTTGTATTCTTGGAATTGGTTCTGCCTGTTTCACTGTCTTGTTATTTACCTTCCGATAGTCGATACACAGGCGAAGGCTACCATCACGCTTGCGCACACATACCATTGAACTCGAATATGGTGAATTTGACTTGCGTATGAAATGCATGCCAATAAGATCAGTTAAATAGTCCTTCACTTCCTGGTAAAGTGGGCTTGGGATCGAATTATATGAGGCCTGTACTGGCGTAGTATCTTTCAAGGGAATGTTAAGTTCCAGGTCAGCAGCATGGCCAATGTCGTCGTCTCCCCTAGAGAAGGCATCACATTCCTCCCTAAGCACCTGACGGATCTTGCCTTCTTCTTCTGTGCTAAGGCCTAGTCCTTCTAAGCTAACAGGTTGATCCCAGTTCTCCTGTGACTGGTGTGTAACTTTAGGTACATGGGATGATACCGCAAGTTCCATGATTGAACTAACACTATTTACAGTTCCCACCACTGTTCGCTTCGGTATCGAAAGTTCATTGTTAGTCTCGATATAAAACATTAGCTTTACGCCCTTTTCCATTTTGACAAGACACTCACATAGATGAAGTCCTTCAGGTAAGTTTTCTACAAACGGTTCTAAATGTCCAACGGCTTGATCACTGTTATTACTGGTTCTCACTTGGAAACGCACTTGTTTCCATCTCCTTGCAGGAATTGTCACAATTCTGTTTTTCGTTTTAACAGAAATCCTCTCTCCACTCAGGGTTTGTTTGATGGTCTGTACTAAGGTGACAGATGCTGTAGATGGTAGTGAAGGAAACGCCCTGCGGAGATCAGTATCTACGTTAGAGTCACTATCACGGATGTATTCCTCAATCACATTGTAACCAATAATGGGATAATCCTTTGCCGCAGCTGATGTAACCAAAAACTATTACTTTGTTTTCGAACACAGGGAGTACTCTGGGACTTTTCATCTTGTTTTACTGCCCGTCCCGTTGCAGCAAACCGAGTCCGTTTTCCGAAGTTGGTTGGTCCTGACGACAGGATCTTATCCTATTTAGGCATCCTCTGGAAAAATGTTCACTGCTGCCACAATGCCAACAATGGTTATAGGTAGGGGCATTGTTGTCTGAACATGTCCTACACTTCCTAGCCTGTGACTTTCGTGACATTTGTTGGGGTGACTTGGTGATTGCTTCCCTTAGCTCATGGATCTGTGTTCTCAACTCCTTGACTTCTAATGACAATTTTCCTTCTTTAAAGTCTTTTTTCTTTTGCAGCTCAGGTGTTTCGCTTTCTTGCATGCAGGCGATCTGACACCCTTTTTCATTACCAGTTTGGCAGATCTTTCTTCTTCCTTCATCATAACCTTGCTCATGAACTGGATGAGTTCTTCTTCTTCAAGGTTGTGCATGCCTTCTAAGAATCCAGCCACTTCCTGTCTAATGACTTCATTTGTTAGTCCGGTGTCCAGAGTACGATAAAACACCTTGTCCACTAAGTTTTGTTCATATTTCACTTCAGTCTTTTCTTCCTTTGATGCGAAGAGAATTTTCTGTCTCAAATTCAAGGCACGCAACAAAAAGTCATTCGATGATTCCTGATGATGTTGAGAAAGCTGACACAGTTCTGAAGATAATTCTGTAGCGGATTTTTCTTTATAGTGTGCCCTTAAAGAGGCTGGGGGTGGCAGTCATTTTCAGACTATTTCGATCGCCTTTAAAAGAAGAGCTTCATTTAAAGATAAACAGAAATGATCAAATTTTAAAACTAAAATGTATTAATTTTTTCTATGTCAAATGATATTTGACAGCTGAAGATACCATATCTAAAAAAAATAAGTTAAATCTGGTGGTTAATTTATGGTTTTTTTGTTGACCCCCAGCCTCCTTAAAATCTGTCGCAGCGATGGTAGGGTTAGATCTGACTTGCCCTCCAGGTAGCAACTCATCCCAGTGCCAACAGGAACAGCTCTGATGCCAGCATCTGTTATCTCCACTGTTGAAAAACCCTTCTGTAATCCTGTCTCTATTTGTCGCACTAGAGAAACGAAAGATAGTCCCTTATGTAAATCTATCTGGCCATGAATCTTAAACTTCTTTCTAAAACAAACAAGTAAACATTGATGTAACTATCAATTGTCGCCCGGGAAATATATAAAGTAAGCAATAGAAATGAGTCTTGATCATCAAATCGCTTTGGAATGTGAGAAAAGGCATGCGTCTAATTGATGGCGACGATAGTCGCGAATATTTTGAAAACTTACAGTCGGATAAAAAATCAAGCAAAAATGATACCATTTTAAACTTGATCAATTCCTCATGTAAATGTTGGCTGCATAAAAAATAAATTGAAGTTAGACACATGTATCACCTATATTCAAAAATGTATTAATTTTCAATTTTAGAATATAAAACATGAACTACGCAGAGTGCGTTTTTATGCGAGAAGTAAAATTCGATATTCTAAAAAAAAGGGATCTGTCGTTTTGTCGATAGTATATGATAAGCAACTTTATATATTAAACATGAAAACCATATTTATTTTTACATATTCACTTTATGGAAGTAAATATATTATGTATCTCGTAATTTAGAAAAGGAAAGAAAATTCTGATTAACAATCTTTTCAATGTTTAGAAAACCTTTAATTCTGAATAACTTCTCCCACCCCAATCACCATACACCAACACTTAAACTTATATGTATAGAGCAGCCCGGTCCTCCGGGCTGCAATAACTGCAGACACTGTTGGTTTCACATCTGTTTTCAGAAAAAGATTTGGAATGTCTTTTGGTTCCGATTTTTCCGCTTAAACCGTAATCTTTCCCGATTTTACTTCTTCTGCAAACACTTCCAGAGCCAGAAGGGCAACTTGTCCCTTGGTCTTATCTTTGAACTCCTCTTCTACAGTTCTCCACTGCCTTGATGGCCTTGCTCCTTGTGTCTAGACCTTCCTTCTTAATGCCGACATCTTCACAAAACCGTACGATTGCCTCAAGGGTTGCTAAACACAGCACATACCTCCCCTGCAGCAGACGATCTTCAAACTCTGGTGTCTCCATCCCGGACGAGCCCCCCAAAAGTGTTACCGCTTTCAAATGGAGTCTGAAAAGGAGGAGGAGACAGATCAATACAAATGTTGTTTAATGGTTTCGACTCTTTATATATAATTAGACTATTCAATGCTTCTGTTTTATCATTAGAGAGCCATTCATGAGGCTATTAATTGTATGCACATACACATGTACATATATGCGCAATAAAAATATGCAGAAAAATGTTTATAACAATCAGGACATTTAAAGTTAAGAATACATGCATCAGTACATTGATTTATTTTGTGTTCTAATAATAAATGTGTTAAAGCGAGAAAGTACACTGTTGATCAAAGACAGCATGTGTAATAATAAAAAAAATAAGCTTCAAAAGTAAGTTAAAACTTACATGTACTTGACTGTGACAATGCATGCATTTAAGATTAGGCGTCTTGCCTACAAAATGTGATCGCTACCAGGAGGTATAAAAGTGAAATATAAATGATATTTTTATTAAATATAATAAAAAGTGGGTGGGGGATCTTATTTATATAAAGATCTGGCTGAACACATCTTTGAACTAATTGATATTTTCTGTCTAAAGTCTAAAAGATATATTGTGGTGTCAATGTGTGAAATCGACAATATACGGAAAAAACATATGCACACAGCATAATGATAAAAAAAAACATGTTGGGTACCATAAAACAACAAGACAGCAATTACGAATTCTAACAATTATAAATTTTTTCCTGATAAGGACCATCAACGAAAGATGACAGGACAATAAACAAAGAACTATATGCGGTATATTGCATATGTTTGCCCCCACAAAAGTCAAAGTTTGAAAACTTCCTGAAATGTGCTGAATTCAATAAATTGTACGAGAAATATAAGTTTAACAGAAAATATTATAGTTCCAGAGCAGTGTATTCACAATTTCTGTTTTTATGACGTCACAAACTAGTCCGATTTTATATCCTTTTTCAGAAAGAGGACAAAATGGACAAAATTTCAACAATTTAAGCTTTAAAATTTATAGAGCGCATGTGTGTTCAGGAACAAAATTGACATATTTCATTGATATTATCATTCTACACATTATATCAAAATATTTATCCTGAACACACATGCGCTCGGTGACTTTTATTTAAAATATCGACGAAATATGTACATTTTTCTGCAAAATTCATAAAAAACTGAAATAACGTCATATTTGTGACGTCATTACGTACATATGACGTCATTACTTATGAAATTATTCAGTGCTTTGAAGTCAGCATATACTCCCCTGTTTAAGGACTTAATTAAATATTACTCAATCAAAGTTTGATTTTCGGGGGCAAATGTTGGTTAATACCGCATATAGTTCTTACTTGAAGTATACTTGATAATGAATTTAATTGTTAAAGAAGGAAAATTAAAATAAACAAGAAATCTGTGATCCAATGCTCACTAGTAATATCCCCGCTCTGATGTAAATAAGCACTATCATGTTAATATACACAAGTTCAATTACAGGCAGATGCACAGAAAAATATTAAGTTGACATCAAATTCCATAAATAATCCCATCATGTGGCATGCCTTAACAAAGAGTGAACTAATATTTCAAGCATCTGCTATGAATAGTTAATTAGAAAACTGCGCCGTAGATTTGTTCTATATGAAACGGACAGACGCACGGACAAACAGGAAGTTGACATCTGACTTAAACAAAAATGTGTCCCAGAGTATGGCATGCCCGAGAGAAGATTGTCTTAAAATTTCAAGCATCTGCGATGAGTAGTTGCTGAGATAACTGCGACAAAAATTTGTTATGGACAGACACACTTGCAGAATTAAATCTCGGTTCCTCTAAAATATAATTTAAATAATGAGTCCTACAAACAAAGAAAAGTTATTATTTCAAAACTCCTACGAATAGGAAAAATGATTACAATTCATTTTCAAGATCATAATTTAAATGTAGTTAACATATTCATATCAAACTGTTTGTCCATAGTAACAAATACGAACTAAGATAGAGTCTTAAAAATATAATCATTTTTTCTGTTTCTCGAGTTATTCATATACACGCATCTCCAATTTAATAGGAACCATTTGACAATTTGGTCTATTAGTATGTTTCTGAATACTACAAGTATAAAGCCACTTATCATTCTTTGATATTTACCTTTTGTCGAAGAAATAAAATTGATAGGAATGCTAATAACGCTTCAAACTGTTTCTTACCATAAATGTTGTCAAACTTTTCGAATTCTGTGTACCTTATCTTCGACATCTGTGCCAGTCGCTTAAATGTATATCAGTCTAAAAAACTATCAGCAATTTGTGAAAGAGGTACTTTTTTTAGCATTTCTTTTTTCAAACCATTGATATATTTTAGCATCTTTTCTATTTAGACACATTTATGATTATATCTAAATATGTATCCTACAAAAAACCTGAATTTTCAGATAACAGAGTTAAGAGAGAAACTACAAGTAATTTTATTTTTCCTTTGTTTGGTCCTGACTATACCGAAGCTTTGAGTTTGTGATAGTCCTCTTAACTTCAGTTGTCGATCCCCAAATGAATTTATTGATGCAATAGTATCATTCCATAACAATTATTATGAAGACAGAAGATACGAACTCCATTGTGGTACAGCTCTAAAACATAAGTGAGATGTAAATTGTAATTGGACAGGTAAAAGTCTTTACTTTATTTCGAAGTTAAATTCCTGAAACTAGCTTTCGATACATTTTACAGTAGAAGTGAAATTATTTTTATCCAAGAATACCTTAATAGGTATTTTCATTTAAAACAGTTACAGTAACTACAGAACATTTTCGTGAAAAAAATCAAGTAATTGACTGTGTAGAACATTGAATCATTTTCGTATAACCATAATAAGAAACTGTTAATCAAATCATTATTGAGGTTATCAATCTTTTCCAGATAAGAAACATTATTACAAACAAAACAAAAATAAAATACACAGTATGATAGACATTAAAATTATGAAATTTCTTTATTATGTATCAATATACAATTATCAATAGAATTCATTTATTGTAATTATGTCCCAATGATTTAATTATCAAAATGATTTAACAATCAATTTTGAAGCTGGGACTTTCTCAGGTATCTCCAAGAGTCCCTGTTTTGTTCATTACATTTATTGTTTACAATATTTATGAGACTGATCATTTTCAACTTCATCTTTTCTCGTTTTTGCAACTTTAAGAATACGTCATCGACTTTGATCATGCAGTCCACTACCGGTGTCCAGGTGCATGATACATCAACGGGTATGGCAAGCTACATGCATCACTACAATGCTTATTAAGATAGACGCCATAGTTTTCGTTGTTGCGGCCCTAAAGGTTTAAGTACGTTTAATACCCAGATAATGAATCACACTGAACTAGAAGTAAACACAATTCTTTAATACATTGCAAGTCATATTTTCACACATGATTTGTCTTCCCATACTATTTGCTAGTACGACTGAATAATTGTTCTTTAAGTTTTGTATATTTTTTTTTGTTTTTAACCCTACATTTCCAAACTGGTTAATTGTGTTGTGTCTACAGTTACCCGATATGTTGGTACATTTTACGATTTGTTCTATACATAACCCTTGCTTCTTTATTGCAGATTATCAATACAAACAGTGTCGTTGGACAGGAAAGGTGAATTATTATGACCAACCAGTGGTATATTTTGTACGAAAAGGTTATGTTCTGCATGGAGTCAATAGTATCCATCACAACCATTATGAGTGAGTGTAAACTAATTATGAGTAGGGAATTTCCGCCGAAAGTCCGCCTTTATACACTGCGAAAACCATCAAACCATTCCTTTCCCAGCAATACATCTATCAATCTATTCAATTCCTTAAATGACACCAGCTTCTGAACAAAGTTTATTGAAAGATAGACATAATATGGGCAATGAAAGCGTGGGCTTAGTCCCCAAAACTTTGTAATGGCTTTAGCAGTCCCACTCTTTTTTTTTACCATTTTCTTCCGTCGCTTATGCATGATAATCTATTAGTTTTTTCTGTATGATTTATTAAGAATAGAATGTACCTAAACCATATACATATTTAAGCTGTATTTTATACAGAACGTTTCTTTTCAGGGATCAACGATTCCAGTTTGAGGTTTGTAAATTGGTGAAAAAGTAACACACATCTATAAAAAAAAAATAAAATATAAATTGATAATCATCTCTGGTTTTGTTGTTGTTGTTGTTTATTTGTTTGTTTGTTTTGTTTCTGTTTTTGTTTTGTTGTTGTTGTTGTTGTTTTTTTTTTTTTGGTTGTTTTTGTAAACGTATGAAGTATGCAACTGAACAATTCGAGCCTCTTATTTCGCCAGTTTTGCGCTGATAATTCAGTGTCAATTCCACTTCTAATTAAACTCTGTATTTTAAACAAAGAGAATGTATACAAATCTAGGTTGTCACAGTTTTAAACATTTCTGACATATAATAAAAATAAAGTTGTAAATATTTATGGAAAAAAGAATTAATACTGACTTTAGCTGGTTTAGATAATTAAATATCCACAGTTTCCAATATTCATATTTTTAATCATAAAATTAAATAAGATTTAAAAGATAAGACTTTTCTCTGTTTATTTACATTGAGCCCAATCTCCACTATTGAGCAGACTTAAGTTTGTACAACCCCATTATTCCTACACAGACTTTAATTTTAACAACCAAGACTTATGATAAACGTGATTTTCAATCGTCACTTTAATTAATTATGTAACAAAATACCCTCACAAATACTTCTTATATTATAAATAATTTAATGGAACCTCGATATATGCAGTATTGTTTAATATCATTTTTTGGCAGGTTTTATGTTGATCATTGATCTTATCAGCAAAGAAACACGCTGAATTACTACGAATTTGTGTCCATTTTCCCGATAATGAAATATGAAGTCCTATCTCTTGTCATTCAAACGTTTTGACTACGTTTAAAGTGTTTTGGCACAGAAAGACGGACAGACGAATGTAATTCTGCAAAAGCAGGAGATAATATGAAAGCTAGTGAAAAGTTAAGGTCATCTCATTTACTATGGTTTTGTTGTGAGCTGGCTTTTATAGTCTATGGTCATGGATAAGAAAAGGATATTTCATTCATATTTACTTATACTTACCTTTTTGATGAGAAGCATTATGGGTTTTCGAAAACACGTTTTAAAAAAAATCTAATTCAATATAATTGAACATTTCAAAATGAAAAATAATCATTGAGAAACGGGACGTTATTTCAATATTTTAATTTTTGGTAATAATGTTAATTTGTAGGTTCATTGATCGCAAGCAACCAAACTTTTCATAATTTGGCATTATCTTGGTATTTGTGTGTATAATGTTATGCATAATGTTACATATATGATACATTTTATAAATTATTAAGATATCGAGCAATGAGTATTCTTAAAGGTTAAATAATACAAAAAAAAATAGCAGAACCAAACACAAAACAGATGTGGAAATAGATGTCATATGTTTTTATGAAAGGAAAATATGCATACTATGAATGAAATAACAATTACACTTGTTTTAAAGAAGATATGCTTGCAGTCTAAGTTTCAAAAATTGATATGCATCTACTAGTACTAATGAATTTTACTAGTGTTTATCATTACTGCCAATAAAACTTTTAATAACATGTATACTCAACAAAAAAGAAACGCATATTCAAATCACACATGATAATCTAATTATAAGTTTTCAATTGAAGCTTCATTTTTAAAAGTTATTTTAGATCATGTTGTAATAAAAATCAAACATGCCATATGTTGCGAATTAAAAGTTTAGTTAATGTCATTGTTTTCATCTCTGTCCTAATAATGGATTGACATTGTGCAGACGTCGTGCACGACTACTGCTTCTTTCAGTCTCTTGTAAATTTGTGTACTTTTATTCTGATTTATTCATCAAGCAGTTGTAGAGCATTTTGTACAGCAGTTGTTGATCAATTGTGCAGGAGCTTAAGAGGGATCTGACGGTCCTGTCCGGGTTACCTACGGTCGGCCAGTTCTTGATCAGTCATTCGTTTTCCTAGCTGGTGGAGACGTACGTTTAAGCGCTGCAAAGCCGATTGAAGTATACACCAAATGCAGTTGCAATTTGCTGTTGCGTAGCTCCGGCTAGTATCATCGTATGCCCGGTTGTATTCATCTTTGTTAGGCGTGTCATCGAAGCCTCAACATTGCAATCAAATATTAAATATAGGCTTAATAGGAGATTAATTGTTTCTCCGAAATATCGATGTAGATAGCTATAGACCCCTGATTTACAAGTCTTAGTGTTACACATGCTGAATGTTGTGTACTTTATGTGCATGACGTTTTATACCTGTTCTTAAACTCCTTTAATAATATATAAATGAATTATTTTGTGTGCCGTAGATGTCATGAAAATGATATCACGAAATTATATTGTTTATATGTTCACTTGTATTTATTGTTTACTATACGTTTATATTACATCCCGAATTTCCTCGATTAAACTAACCTGTTCACAAAGGCCCATCCTATAAACAAAGAATACCCTAAAAGTAGACTAACCTAAATGTTACCCAGGCATCTTTCTTTAACTCCATTACAGCATATGATGTATGCAACACCTTATTATTACCTAAGCGCCACTTTTGTTAACTTTGTGTACTGTGTCTAAAAAAACGGCGCCAACCCGTACGGTACCTTTCGTATATGTTGTGCGTGACAAGGATCGCACTTACCGACAAAAACCCATACAAGCTAATTCAGAGAATGTGTATCCCCCGCTTAGGGAAAAGGTAAACCATGCGCAGTTCGGGGGAGGGGGGGTCAGATCCCCAAGACTGAAATTGTAGAATTATTAAATGTATACATGTATACTGAAGTAAATAAAATATGTTAGTATGAATATAACGATTTGACTGCTTATAATAGTTATATAATTATAATATAATGCGGAAACGAAAGTGTTATAACAGACAGAATTTGCGAATTTATGACTTTGACCTTCAACCTTTTGACCTCAAAATCAATAGAGTTCTTCTTTAGTCCATAGGAAGTTGCTATGCAAAATTTCATTGCGAAAGCTGAAGGGTTCTTGAGATATCGTGTGGAAACGAAGCGTTACAGACAGACAGAATGACGGACGGACGGACAGACCCAAATTAATATCCCCCACTTTTCAAGCGAGGGACAATAATAATGGCCCAGATTGAAAATCGTCAGTGGTGTCAGCACTGCTAACGGGTATGGAGCAAGCAGCGCCAAATAGAATGGTAATAATCTCACCTTAATTTGTACATTTTGTGCTTGGGTGAATCTGATGCCATTTTATACCCAGTGTTTTAGGTCCCTCGATTTTCCTTACATTAGGTGAAGTCTACCCATTTTCAGAGTAAAACACCCATTTCCCCAGTTTTTGCCACTTTTGTTGATTTTGCCCAAATTATAGTAAATTCCTGACTTTTTAGCTGTTTTAAGCTGTTGTTATTGATTTTTAATAAATTTGTAGAAAATTACACTTTTTCGTTTTATTGGGTAAATTTCAGAAATAAGAGACCCACATTCAATTTTTGTAACAGGGTAACCCATAAAGTGGTAAAAGAATACACTGTATTCAAAAACCACCACTACACTAAGAAACGTTACACAAGAAAACATGTAAAACACTATTTTCATAAAAATAAAAAAAATCTTTAAATAGGTCACATGTATCCAATAATAAAAAGAGACAGCTGTTCCATATATTTTTTCAAAATTTCTTTAATAAGTAAAACAATATGCATTTCTTTTCTTATTTCTTTTGTTAAGTATGAAAAAATTCTTTCACTCATCAAAAAAATGCATTCTAACTTAGTATTAAATCTGAACCCTAAAAAGGGAATGGTAATCAAGGAATCAAGAGGGCACTTTGTGTCGCGACAGGGCCTCAAGAGGGCACTTTTAAAACAAATGTTTTACATACTTTCACACGTTTAATTATTTTTAGTATCCTTTCATATTGAATCTTTATTTAACAAGTAATTAAAAGATACCGGTAAATTCATAAATCTGTATTCCATTCTTCTTTTTTTAATACCAACACAATTAGCACACGTGGACTGACATGCCAATTATTGAAACAAAAAGAATAAAAAGATGGATTTACATCCAATTTCTTTAGTAAGGTTAGGCACTAGAGAAAGTATTGGTATTAATCTAGTTGAAACATTGTGCAAACATTTTTAAGGTTTCAAGGTATGATTTTTTTTACCTGCTTGGACTATGTTACTAGTGTGCTAGTACAGTCAATATAAACATTAAACAAAAATTATTAAAGTCTCGTTTCTTGGTCCCCATTATGATCGTAAGCTCCGTATTATATATATTCTTTTCATACAGTCATGTTAATATTGAATCTCTGTTCGTATAAGCCATTAAGGGCATTTAAATTTCCATTTCTTTACAGGCATGTACACTGCAATGCTTTATTTTCCGAAGCAATTATCGATTTTTTTCGTACGTAAAGATTTCTTTCTTTTTTACGCTAAGAAAAACAATAAGTGCAGAAACTGACAAACAAACCAAAAATGTAATTAAAGAAGGAACGAGAACATAAAGAATTAAATCCAGGATAAATACAAAATGTTTACAAATTTGTTGCTGAGTTTAATATTTGTTTTCCGGAATGCATAAATAAACCTGTAGTTTAAAAAAAACCTTTGAGTTCAGTCTGAGTTATATGGCAACGCATTTTGAAAAAATAACGCACTTTGAAATTTTATTTTCAAAGTGTGTTGAAATTGGGACAAAATCAACGCACTTGGAAAATTTTTTCCAAGTGCATCAAATTTGGGACAACATTAACGTATTTTGTATTTTTTTTTCAAAGTACGTTAAAAGTGTACATCAACATTTTTTTACCATGGAGGCACTTAACGTACCTGAAAAAAATATATTTCAAATAAAAATTCCAGATTTAGATTTAAATAATAGACAGCATTTCTTCCTTATATTTCTTTCGGAAACCAGATAAATTGATTTATCCTCATCGAGAAAGAGGAAATGACAGATAGAACGACCCTCGACCAATTTCTTTATCATTCTTAACCAAATATATGTATTTATAATTCTCTCCATCAATTTAAATTAACATAAAATTATTGTAAAAAAAATTAATAAGGTTTTCTTTTAAGTAATAATCAAAGCTCACCCTCTTGTTCTATAGACAAGGGGATCAGGCGCTACTAGTATCTCGTTGATTGAAACAACCATAGCCAACTGACTAAACTTTGGCCAAAGTAATAACATATTCTAATACAAATCAAAAATATAAATATGAAATGCATAAACATTTTTTTCATACAACTTAACCTTTATCTATCAGAAAAACTGTAAAATAAAGGCCATCATCTTGCACAAGTATAAAATAAATTTTATACTTCTAAAAACTGACAAGACCGTAATGATTTGATTTTATATTCATAATTCTTTTTCCACAGTCATGTTTAAGATACAAGGTCATTTTAGTGTTAGAGTCTTATTCGCTATTACTTATCAGGACGTGACTGGAAGGTGACAGTTCAATTGCACGTAATAGTTATATAACCTGCCTTCTAATGATAAAATGTAACAGTCTTCCTGTTAATTCAGTATGATTTCCTTTTTCAGAAATTGTTGTTCTCCTAATGCCGTTGGTGCCTCCGTTGACAGTTTGATGGGGACGGAGCCAACTGTTTCTCTCGGGTGTGATCGTTGTGGAGATAAACTTAGAGCAATGTCTGTACTAGTGCACACACCCACGAACCCTGTAACAGAGCTATTCCTAGATGACCATTAAACAGTTGATCATTCAAGGGATAAGAAATTTAAAAAATTTTAAATGTCCCCAGATGAAGAATCTTTTAATATTCAAGATGAAAAAGGTTTATATAAATCAATTTTAAAAACTTTAAAAACTGAAAATAAATGACAACTGTTTGATTTTCATACATGCTTTTCTTTAGTGACATTTAGAGAAAACGATAATTTTCTTCTGTCTTCAATCTCTTATAACAAAACAGAAGTAGTAATAGGATTTCGAAGTCATTTTAATCGTACAGTCTTATTCGAAAAACCTTATCAAGACGATCCGTTACAGGTATTGTTCAATAACGTGGAACACTTAATAATTTGAGACAATGTTAACAGTATGAAGCAAGTCATTCAAAGGCAGTTTTTTTAATTATTGATTTTTTTGTTTCTTTATCACATATGACCATACATTTCTCTCTCTGATTTGCTAAGAAGATTAAACGATTTAGAGCAAAGACTGCAAGTGCAAGAAAGAATTAACGAAGATCAAAAGACAACTATAAAACAATTGATCGTTGAAAATAGGAAGTTTAAAAAGTACAGAATGCCAGAGACTGAACAATCTGTTTATATTAAGATGCAACACGAGAATAGAAAATTAAACAAAACTGACACTGTGGAAAAAATCATATCACCATATAAGGTGCCCTTTTCAAATTCAAATTTTAAAATTAAGCATTTTTAAAAAATCTTAACACCTGAAAATTGTTGCCAGGAAAAATGAAACTCATGTGGAAGAAAAACCTACAAGGTAGTGTAGATTCAAGTTTGTTCAAAATCATATACTAAATTAAATAAGGATTATTAACACAGAGTCTGACATTTCTGTTTCATACTTGGATGTTTTACTTGAAAAATACATTAAAGGTTATCTAACAACCAAGCACTATGATGATTGTGATGACTTTAACTTTTCTATCGTCAATTTCCATTACTTATGCAATAATATACCTTCATCACCTGCATACGGGGTTTATATGTCTCAGTTGATTCGATACGCAAGAGCATGTTCAATGTATGAATAATTTCTAAAACGAAGAAAATTACTGAAAAACATGTCGATGAAACAATCAGCATTCTCGATTTAAGTTTGTTCAAGTTCTATGGTCGATACAATGACCTTGTCAGCAAATACAATTTATCATAGGAATATATGGAAAAATCTTTAAAAACTTCTTCTCATACTACTGTGTTAGTCTATTATTATACATTGAATTGACCACGGATTTTCCCGTTATTTCCTGATAATGACATGGAACACACGGCGGGTGTGACATGTTGGCAGGGGTAGCTCACTCCTCCATGGCACCTGATCCCACTTCTGATGACTAAGAGGTCCTTGTTTACTCTGCTTCTGTTTTGCATAGTTTTATGAACTTTTGGTCTTGGATGCTGTTCGATATCTCCATTTGTTTCATTTATGCAGGCAAATAAGTAAACAAAATTGCGAGCATATCATTCAAAAACAGTTTATTATTATTGATTTTTATTTTTGCTTATGTTTCTTATATATTCATACAGGTGGTGTTGCTTTTTATTCTTATTTGTCACATGATGAAGACAGCCTAGGACACCACCAAACAAGCATATTTGACAACATTATTACAAACGTCGGAGGAAACTACAATCGCCACACGGGAATCTTTTCTTGCCCATTGGACGGAGTGTACACATTTTCCTGGACTTTATTTTGCTCTTCTGATGGATATTTTATTTCCGAAATTGTTGTTAATTCTAATGTCGTCGGAGCTGTGTATTGTAATGCCCAGGGAGCGACAAATTTGAGACACACAACGGGTGTCGTCGTTGTTGAGATCAATCAAGGGGATGCAGTTTATATCCGCACCTATTCTACCCACAGTATTTCCGGAATACTTTTAAGTTCTTCTTACGACCGATCCTCATTTAGCGGATGGAAACTTTTTTAAAGAAATGTAAACATTTTTTGATATATTTCTATATCAATAAATATACTCTGAGTTTAAATCAATCTGAAGAGAATCATCTTACAATATAAAGATATGGTTTTGTTTGTTTCACAATTGTTTGTTAAATGTCTTTCCGAGAATAATTAACTCAAAGTGACCTTCTGTCAAAGGTATTTATGTCTGAGTTGTAACTCAAATTGCATATTTTGCAAACAGGACCTGCGCTCTGTTTTCATATTTACGTTTCACCAGGTGCGTTCAATTTGATAAACAGTAAACACTGCACGCATAAATTAACACAGACTATACTAGTGAGTTAGTTTTGCTTTCTTACAGTTCTACTCTGAATTTTCTTGATTATAGTTTTAATATCTTTCATTGATACACAACAATATTTCACCTTTCCAAAGTATTGTGTATTAAGTTTACTTTTTGAAAGTGCGGGGATGTTTAGTTCAAACGCGTAGCGAAATTCGTACTTAGAAAAGTTACCTGATAAATAAGTTTTTTATTTATTTTTATGTGAAATGCTATGACAATAAAATCTTGACCGATGGATATATTTCTTTAAAACTATACGAAGGTCGTTCAAAAATTACGCGGACTTGTTGCATATAGACAGGCAGAATGTCAAACAAAATTTAAAATAATCTAAACTTATGAGATATAGTGTGATATTGGTGACTCTTGATCACGTTCTTTACAGTACGGATAAAGTTTTTGTTGATAATCTTCTTCCCGTCCTCCGTTATAGCCTTTTTACAGAGGTATAACGGTCTAAAATTTCAATTTGCTATTTCTGGACGAATGTCATGAAAACCTTAGTTTACTAATTGTTTTAAAATGCATATTTTGGGTCTATGTTGGCGATATCTGGAGAATCACATAATTTAACAAAAGTGTTATGCGCCGTCAAATCAGGAGACGTCATTTTCACAGTAATTTTCACGGGAAATCATTATATTTCTGTTAGAACTTAAAATATCACGTCTAGAAACCTTAATACATAGTAATAGAACAATTTAAAGATACGTCTGAGAAAATTGTCGAAAAATATCGTGAATTATAGAAAAAACATAACTACTTCTTCCACTCTGCAATGTGCAGCAAAAAAGGCATATGGATGGATTCCGTTATTAAAACTAAATAGAATATTGAAAAGGTCCCTTGTTTTTTTTCATCAAATTTAGTACTGATCGATTAAAGTTTTTTTCATTTATACTGAAGTGGACGAAATTACTGGTATATGTATATGCAGCCCTCAAGATCATTTAGAGTCTTCCTTTCTCGAATATGCAAAAGAATAAAATTAAGGAGATTATCATTATAATTAATCTAACATGAGCTATTCTGAAATACAAAATATTCTTAAAGATGCTAACTCACTCTACACCAAGTAGCGGAAAATTTGTAGTAAGTAACAAAGGACAAAGTGATAACAAACACCTGTAGCAACTACAGCCATCATAGAGGAATATTTCAATCCCTGACTATAGCATATAAACATTCTCCGGGATATTGATGTAGTGTAGATTCCTTAAAACCTTATTTTTTTCATTTAAGGATATGAAAAATTAAGCGCAGGATGGTTTAATGAATTGAAGCTTTTTTAATTCCAATTGAACAAACTAACGATATTGTATCATTCAAAGAATGCAAGCGATTTTTAACATTTATTTTAATTTACATGTATCTCATACGTGTGACGAATACTGGTCACAAGATAAATTTTTGTCACAGGTATGCTTAATCAAAAGCTTTCCTATTTTGTTTCAAGATATTGATTCCTGGGTTATAATTTCACTGGAAAGCGCATAAATGTTCAGAAAATAATAATCAAGAATCACCATTTTTTGCTGAAATTTCAAATTTTATCAATGTATATCTTGCATGATGTTTAAAATCCAAAAGCTCAATTGGTCCTATTACATGTAGCAACCTTGCATTTCCGAACATCTAAGTTGTTGCTGTAAAATTCATTTGACCATGAAAGAAAGAAAAGTTGCTTAACTCACCTTCAAAATTGCTTTTTCATGTTGATTATATATCACCTTTAGGCTCCACGAGGACATTGAGTAGTATATATTTCTTTATGTAGCGAAGCTTGACGTAGATAATCTCAATTCCCAGAATATACTCCGGTGGGCTTGAGATAAAGGATACCACAGAGTCTGACATATCGTTTTCATATTTGGATATTTTACTTGAAAATGACGTCAATGCTAACAGCAACCAAGCTCTATGGTAAAGTGACATTTTATTTTACAATCGTCAACTGTTCATGCTTATGCAGCAATATAGCTTCATCACCTGCATACGAATTTTCATCTCTGATGTGTTGGAGGTCTTTGTATCCTCTGCTCAAAGTTTGTATTGTTTTATTGATTTTTAAACTTTATACTATATTTCATGTCAAGACTTTGAAAGTAGAGTGTCTTATGAGTACACTAAGGCACCAACCAAAATATATATGGCTGTCAACATGTGGCTATTATTATTAACATGGATTCAGAAAACCCACAAATACTTTTTTGAAAAAATAGACGATATTCTATCAAATATGGCGGGCATATAACATCCTTTTGATCCTCAAGCTCATTGCATAGAATACCTTTCATCATTCAAATTCCGAATGGTACGAAATTTACATACTTTGTCGGAAATGCTTTGACAAGAAAATACAGTTCATGATAATTCAAATTTAGCTGAACAACTTGACTGTACTTTGCTTTTTATATATCTGTGTTTTTATACATCGTGTTTCTTTACGTAACATAACCGTACGGTGACAGGTCAAAAACAATCTAAATGTATTTAATCTGCCGTCTATGCATATTTAGTAAAACGGCACTCTGATTTAAGGAGCATCATTTTCTTATCCAGTCTCTTGTTCTTGGTGTCTTCAGCCGTCAGTATCAATCCATTGGACCATTCAACTGATTCTCTTTCTGATTAAGTAAAGCAATACAATGATTTAGAAAAATGGCTGGAAGTACAAGAAAAGATAATGCTGAGCAAGAAAAAGTCATAGAAATATTGAAAAGTAAAAATAAAAAACAAAACAAAAAGCTGTTGAGAATCTTATTACTGCCAAGGAAAAGAAGCAAAAGAACGATTACAGATTGAACTTTGATCTTGGAAGTAAAACGACCAGGAAAAACAAAACATCAACAGAATTTGGAATGAATTCCTTTAAATGGGATCAAAGCCAATCGATATCTCATCCGCCTTCCAGTCAAATTAATTTTTGTGAAAAACCGTTGTTGAGCTTACAGTACAAAACACATAAGGGAAGATTTGTTACAGTTATGCTTCAAGATGAAAGAACTTCCAAAGATTATTTTGCATGCAAGTATTGTATTTCTTTTTAAGAGAAAGTACTTTATTGATAAACTTTGAGACTACTGTCTTTTTTATTCATGAAGGTGGAGTGCATTCCACTCGTACTTGTCACACAATGAATACAATCCAGGCAGTCTCCAAACCATAACTTATGACAACGTTATTTTAAATATTTGTGGAGAATACATGTATAATCAACACTGGGGATGGAGACTCATTTGTCCAGAGAAAGGGGTTAATACATTTTCATGGTTATTATTTTGCTATCGTGGTGGATATATCTAATCCCAAATTGTTGTGAATTCGAATTCGGACAGATCCTTGTTTTGAAGTGGACAAGGAGCAGACGAGATAAGAGCAACAACGGGCGTGGTTGTTGTAGATATCAACCAGGGAGATGTCGTGTATATCAGAACACTATCCTACTAATTCCATTGTCGGAACACTTTATAGCCAGCCTACTTTCGGATCATAATTCAGTAGATGGATACTGTTTTAAGATAAAATGGAATGTTATCGTGCAATAGGTAAATGTACTGGTATTCTTTACAATGGAAAAAAATCTCCAAGACATAGAAAGAAAAGAAGACAAAAATAATTTCTTTAACTGTACATTGTTGTATCTCTTTTAGTGTTAACATGACGTTAAGCGTTTATGTTTACACATGAATTAAATGTCTTTTTAAAATATTTTGAAGGAAAATGGGTTTGTTAGACATATGTTAGATGCTAAAATTAAGTCATACAAAATATAACTGGGATAACGAGTCGACTACTGAATCAGAGTAATAATTTGAAACGGTTTAGAGTTATTTCCCTTTGGTTAATTGCTGTTATCAGGAAATCATTGTAAATAATGTAATTAATGAGTTATTTGATAAAATGATTTTAATGCAAACAATGTTATATTAAACACAGATCAACTAAAAACAAAAATTTGGTTAAGACGATCAAAGTATGCTCGAAAATTATCAGAAATATATTGTCTGTAAAGCCGTTTAAATTTATTGATGTATAGATTCCATATGACCATTTGGTACTGCGTTTGTGTGACTTAGGTATCCAGTTTGTTAAAAACGAATTACAGAGGTACGTTGGTGCTATTGAGAAGTGTTTGAATAATAGATTAAGGAAGCAATTGCCTAAATCTAGCGAAATCATAAGCAAAAGCACAACATAATAACAAAGTGGCGTCTTATTAGCCGAGTTTATGATATTATGGTTACATCATACACTAGACATTTGTCTCCCTATTTTTATAGATTGCTTTTGATCTCTAGATTCTGCATTAATTTTCATTATTCTCATACAACTTGGACATTTACCAAGCAGGCGCCCATGGAGATTGATCGGGTCCCACACGTTACACAATGTTGGAGAAACCTATAATCAGCAATTTGAAAACTTCATTTGCCAAGCGGATAGGGTGTTCACATTTCCATGTACATAACTTTGCTTTTATGGTGGATTTTTTTCTAGTTGTAATAATCTAGCCATGTCTTGGAATAAGCCTTCACTACAGTTGGAATATATCCCATATACTTGCACTGTACCGAATCGGGGGGGGTGTATCCGTTCCTGGATGATTATAAAATTCAAAAGGGGTTGGACTGAAAATAACAACCAAAATAATCCAAACACACCATTTTGAGATTGTATACCCATTTTATCGCAAGAAATGTCCACAAATACACTAAAAATCAATTTATTTCTCCATAAAATTTACACTCCATGCCTAAATTCGGAACTCTCCAGATTGATCGAAGTAAATGAGTTCGATTTATAGTCTGTGTTTATTTTGCTAAAGTCACAATACACAGGGCAAAAACTGGCTAAGCACACCAATATCAATTTAAACAAGAGGTCCAGGGGCCACATCGCTCACCTGAGCAATTGGATAGGAAAAAGCACATATGAGATTAGAACTGAAATTAAGTTTACTGAAGGGGGGCAGGGGGTTTGAATTTTAACCCCCAGGGGTAATGATTTGAACAAACTAGAATCTACACTACCTGAGGATGATTCCCTATAAATATCACTAAGCTGTCTTTGAAGTACTTGAAAAGAAGATTTTTAAAGGTTTCCCTATATATTACTATGTAAAACTTTAGGCCCCACCCTACCCCCGGGGGTCATGATTTGAACAAACTTGAATCTACACTACCTGAGGAACATTCCACAAGAGTTTCATCTTTCATGTCTCAATGGTTCTTGAGAGGAAGATTTGTCCAATATATTCCTTTGTAAAACTTTGATCTGCCATTGTGGCCCCACCCTACCCCTGGGGGTCATAATTTGTACAAACCTGAATCTACACTACCTGAGGATGATTCCACATGAGTTTCATCTTTCCTGGCCCAGTGGTTCTTGAGAAGAAGATTTTTAAAGATTTTTCCTATATATTCCTATGTAAAACTTTTATCGGCCATTTTGGCCCCACCCTACCCCTGGGGATCATGATTTGAACAAACTTGAATCTACACTACCTGAGGATGATTCCACATGAGCTTCATCTTTTCTGGCCCAGTGGTTCTTGAGAAGAATTTTTTTTAAATTCCATTAATTTTTCTCTAATTCATAATTATCTCCCCTTGGAAAAGGGCGTGGCCCTTCATTTAAACAAACTTGAATCCCATTAACTCAAGGATACTTTGTAGCAAGTTTGGTTGAAATCGGCCCGATGGTTCTTGAGAAGAAGATGAAAATGTGAAAAGTTTACGACAACAACGACAACGACGACAGCGACAGACGACGGACAAATTTTGATCAGAAAAGCTCACTTGAGCCTTCGGCGCAGGTGAGCTAAAAATGGGATGTTTTTCTGTACAGTGTATCTTTTCAAAATTGTCGTGATATCGAATTTATTTGAAGCTTTGTTCTGCACTGGTCAATTGCAAGGAGCGGTGGTGGATTTTCAGGGGAGGGGTTGAGGCACAAATGGTCGAAATGGGAGGGTATGGGAGATGTGTCCCCTTCCCTTTGATGGGGTTTTGGGGTCTCCCCCGAATTTTTTTTTTTTTTTTTGGAAAAATATTGTTAAATCTGACAATTTAAGGATTGTGAGCATTTGCGTTGTCTTCATTATAAATTCACCTTTAATTTGTCGTATGTCAAGCTCTGAATTTTAAGATACAACAGACGTGCAATTTTAAATACTTTGAAAAAATTGGGTTCTTTGTAGAAACCCTTACTACTGCTTTTCAAATTTATGTGTACTAGTTTATCATAAAAACAGTTTGCACACTGCTGATATTAGGACCGACTTCAATGAGTCATATACATTTAGATTTAAGCACTGCGTAAAGGATAGAAACATGGCTTCCTGAATTGGTATGTATTTTTGACCTTGTTTGGTTGTAAACTATGTGCCCAATAAATTTCTAAAATATTAAGAATTTGTCAAATTTTAATGATGTTCAAAACACAATCTTATTGAAATCATCCTTAATAATCTTTTAAAATACATTTTTTGTCAATAAATATCCCATTATTTTTAACCTTCGATTGAAAAATTTTTATTCCTGTGATTAAAATTATTCGTTTTATTCATCGTACAGAAATTAGGATTTTGGATAAAAGTTCCTGTATATCATTTGTCCTTTAGAACTAATCTGCCGATCCAAAAAAAAAAACGCAATTATATTCAGTTATATCAACTTTTTTTTCCAAACGGATGTGTTCACTAAAGATCAGATTTCTATAACAAGCGCAATACCATCTGGACAATCTCCGTTATGAAAAAGCAAAAACACGCGTAACTGTCTATTTCGATGTGAACTTGGATATTCAATTTTCAAATTTTTTTCAACAGTGAAGATAAAAATTCGCAAAGTCACACATAAGAAATAAAAATCTTACTTAAAAACATGAATATCACCATACTTGAATTTCAACTGGCAGTGTCGCTTAAAATGTGATCATAACAACTTTTCTTAAACTCAATATTTTAATATTAAAACAAAGTTGAATAATTCTTTTTGCTTGAAAAAGGGTTTTTAAAGAACCAGTGAAACATTCTTGATCAGAATTTGCTGATGAGATTAAAGCTGTAGTGCTAACATAACTATAGTACATGTAGCTCTTGGACTTGAAACTATTGGTAATGCAACAGAAATAAGAAAAATGTAAAGCTAAAATTATTTGTTTATTGTTTTCTTTATATGTATATCGTTTCGTTTTTTGTTTTTTTTTTTTTCATAAATCTTTTGAACACTACTTTTTTCTTTGCAGTATTAGGGCATCAATTTTGATTTCATAGTAATTTTTGCTGAGACTAGAAATATATTTTTATTCACACAAAAAATGGTTCATTTAAATTGCGACTTTTTTTACTCTGTTACTAATCAATAATGACATCAACAGTTTATGTGTTTATAAAAGCCAGTAATTTCATATAATTTTTACAGAGGACCAGACTAAAGGCTTTCTGCTTTACTTTTCTGTAAGTTATTTCATGTTTTATTTTCATGTTCAATACTTTACTTCAAGATAATTTTAACGTATATTTATACATAAAGCAATAAATATTCAAATAACAAAATGTCTTATCTCCGTCGATTTTCAATTATGATGAATTTCGGACGATATTTTGAACTTTCTAGGCTTTGTCTATTGTTTTTTTTAATCAAACAATTTTAACAATGAATAAAATCCCATATACAGTCATTCCCATATAATTCATACATTTACCAAGTCCATAGTATTGAAAAACGAATTTAAGAGCAATGATATAATTTTGTGTTTGATTGATAAAGTAAACATCCTTTGTTAATAAAATGAAATTTTACACGTTAATCTTTCTTCGTTTAGTTTTTATGGCTATTCCAACTCACCACATGCAAGAACTCCGTAACGGAGGTTATAACTCAGAAAAAGCAGCTGTAAAGTTTTTAAAGTCTTTGTTCATGTTTTAATTTTTATTGAACTTCGAAGCTTTATCAATATACTACTAAATTATGACAGAAGAAATTCTGAACTGCAAACATAAAAAATATTTACTAAATATGTGTAAATACAGATAACGGAATTTTTGGACAATAAAATAAACACTATTTTCCAGTAGGAATATTGCCAAGCAAACAGATTATTACATTACTTGCACCACTTGATTTGAAAAATAAAAGGATATATCTTGAAAATTAAAGAACTTATCTCATTATAAATTGACCACTTTTTAAAGAAAAGTTGATATACAAATTGCTCTAAAATTGTAACGGAGGTTACACAAACTCGTTTTGAAGATTAAGAGATAAAACTACTTTGTAAAACGTGTCAAACACACTTTAAAAGAATGTATTTACACAATTAAAAAAAGAACTAAACAGTTTTCCCCTCTTTTTTAGAGCAATTTACCAAAAAGTGTGTTTCGTTACGGAGGTTATTTTGAATATTTACAAAAAGAGTAAACCGAATTTTAGACTTCCTTTCGGCTTTACAAACTTATGTCGCTCAGCATTACTAAGGGTCAATCAACTTAATCAAATACAATGAAGTGCATTGAAGTGGTAAAATTTTCCGTTCGAATGGAACGTTTTGAGCTATCTTTAGAACATTTATTGTCATCTTATGACACGCCCATATCTTTAGAAATGGATAAAACGGTCAATTTGTTTATTCGAATACCTGTAAAACAGGTTTACCATAAATATAATAGCCAATGAAATTGACGATCTAAATAAATAACGAGTAAACACGTGTTCGACCGAAACATGTGTTGTTGTAACTTCAATAGACATGATAAGTTCTAAAATATGTACATATTCGTTGCAATTTGTGTTTTACAGAAGCGGAGAGTCGCTAACTCTCTTTTCTAATGTTTTTAAAGCTCCATTTCAGTGTAACTCATAATGCTTGTCGCGAAGAATGGGGTGTCCTAAAACATAACGACGAATATTTCTTTCTCGTTTCTAAAAATATGGGCGTGTCATTATGTTGTAATTGACGTTCAAAACATGACTCAGAACGTTTCATCCAAACGGAAAATTTTACCACTTCAATGCGCTTCATTGTATTTATTAATATATTATTGTCTTTTTAACTGCAAATGTGAAATTGAAGATTTAAACTTCTATAACCTCCGTTACAAAATATACAACCTTCGTTTCGAACAACCGGTGTGAATGCTTTTACCTAATTTTAAATTTAAATAAAAATAGTTAGAAAACAATATTTATTTGTAAAAAAAGGATAAAAAATATTTGTATTAACGTTTTTTAGGCAAATACATTTAGATTTTAAAAAACAAAACAAATAATTGTAACCTCCGTTACGAAATACCTTACTGAAACTTGTAATAATGAAGTGATTTATTGAATCATTGTGAAGTGACTGTCACACATCAACATAATTTTTCATGAAAACTTATTCAATATATCATAATATATGAAAAATTCACTTAAAAACACAAAAATCCATTTTTTGCAGAAAAACCCAACCTCCGTAACATCGTTGGTTTTACGTATAAACGAGTACAATTTTCCTGTACACCGCTGATAGTTCACATAAGGGTGACCTTTTTGTGCCCATACACATTACGGAATATTAGACATTTACAAAACGAAAAAAAACACTATCATTTTTATTTGTAATATGCAAAAAACATCTAAATTAAGGCCATTTTTACCATAATATTTTCAAAAATACCTTTATTTTATGCATTAAACGCATTATGATTTTTATATTCCAATTTGTTATCAACTTAAAGAGTAAACTTCCAGCATTATCTGGTAGATTTAAAGACCTGAAATGATGCACACGTCAGATTTTGCTGAATTTACGTTACGTAGGTTAGAGGTTACGGAGGTTAGAACCATTAGTAATTTCTTTATTTCTGAATTGTTGTTTAACTTTCCTTACATTTGTTTTTTGTTTACTAGACATACCCATTGGTGTCAATCAACTGCATTGAAATAGTGCTTCACATAGCCTCTGTTTCTTCACAATCACCGTCACGTAGGTTAGGTTCTTATATGCGACATTATAAAAAATCCATATTTTTAAAAATTTTGAAAAGGGTTTTATTGATTTGCCTAAAAAAAGATTCTGTGCTCAAGTTTTAATATATATTAGACACAAAAACACAGTTTTAGCTGTACTAACGATATATTGTATTATCTTAAAAAATATTCAAACAATGTTACGGTAGGTTAGGTGAAATTTGGCGACAGCGATGATCAAAGGTTTGTTTAAAAATCGTTATTCGTTTATCAATGAAAGTTTCATTTATTTGATTTTGACATGTTTCTTCATTAATTAAAACAATTTTTGTTTGTTTAGAACAAAATGCGACCAGGCAATGCACATTCAAACTGCAAGGTATACTATGGCAACATCGCCTTTTACACAATTCCGGGCTTCCTTTTGTGTAAATACTCGGAGAAAAAATATCAAAAAATATACCAGCTAATGTTTTTTTGTGTGACAAAATATGTCAACATAAAGGGTCAAGGAATAATTTGAATATCAGTAACCATAGCTTTGAAATGTATTGGCGACATAGCGTTTTTTCATTTGTATGAATTATACGGGAATGACTGATATTACCACACAAATCAGCACCCTTATAAGAATTTTTAGTGCAAATTCAAAGCAATGCAATGTCGGTGAAGGGCTGCAAATTTAAACCTATGCTCGGCACTTACGGCCTTTGAACAGGGAGGGATCTTTATCGTGCTACACCTGCTGTGACACGGGGCTTCGGTTTAAACGGTCTCATCCGAAGGACCGCCCCACTTAGTCTCCTTTTACGACAAGCAATTGCAAGGGGGTACAAAGGACCTATTCTAATCCAAATCCCCACGGGACAATTTTACCACTGAAAAGAGCGTCTTATAGAATCAAGTTTATCTTCATGTTGTCTGTTGTCTTATGGGGGAAAAAAATGCATTCTATGGCCCGGTCAGGTTAATTACTTATATCTCATTTAGGCTGTTCAATTCCCTTTGGGAGAATGGTCAAAATCAGACCAAAGTGAGACAAATGCAAAATTAATGCCTCTAGCATTGATACGGCCTGAATTAAATTTAAAAATTTAATTATGTCATCAGCTGAAAGTTTTAGTAGGAAAGGTCCAATAATGTGAAACTTTACTTACAACCGCTTCCGCTTTTGCGTATTATGTCTTTTTTTGTCATACTTTACGTTTATATCATCAAAACATTTCAAAATTGAAATCCTAGATAGACCTCAAATCTTTTTTCATGTTTTTTTTTAAGACATCAGATTTGAAAATGCTCGATAAGTCAAAAAAAGATTCAGATAATTTCTGCGGGTTGATAAATTTAGCTTATTTTAAACGTTCTATAGTACATCACTAAAGTTATCTATTGATAAATTTAAAATATTGTTATTTCAAAAACAAAAACATCTTATTTTGATTTTCTTATTGTAAGTTAAATATTTTTCCAGTATTGGTATTGAATCAAACTCTCGCAAATATTGGTTTTTTTATTGAACGTACTGAAAGTTATCTTACAGATTTTTATTTATCTATATTGTAAAGTTATGGAACTCAGAGACCGCAAAAACAAGTTCCACCAAAGTTATTTAAATACCTTTGAGCAAGTCAAACGTCGAATTCTAAAAACACCCGCTATATAGAATATTGTGTTCTTTCTTTTTCTCTATTTTTTTTTTCTTTCAGAACGACCCAAATTAATTTTTGGAAAACATGGCCTTCCTGAAGCTTTTTATTCTTTTTGTTACAACGATGGTTTTGGTACCTACTAATGGAATTGTTGAGGAACGAACGTCTTCAATCTCCAAATTATTACGCCGAAAAAATGACTTGGAAGAAAGAATGCAAATACAAGAACGTATCAGTAAACTTCCAGCATTATCTGGTAGATTTAAAGACCTGAAATGATGCACACGTCAGATTTTGCTGAATTTACGTTACGTAGGTTAGAGGTTACGGAGGTTAGAACCATTAGTAATTTCTTTATTTCTGAATTGTTGTTTAACTTTCCTTACATTTGTTTTTTGTTTACTAGACATACCCATTGGTGTCAATCAACTGCATTGAAATAGTGCTTCACATAGCCTCTGTTTCTTCACAATCACCGTCACGTAGGTTAGGTTCTTATATGCGACATTATAAAAAATCCATATTTTTAAAAATTTTGAAAAGGGTTTTATTGATTTGCCTAAAAAAAGATTCTGTGCTCAAGTTTTAATATATATTAGACACAAAAACACAGTTTTAGCTGTACTAACGATATATTGTATTATCTTAAAAAATATTCAAACAATGTTACGGTAGGTTAGGTGAAATTTGGCGACAGCGATGATCAAAGGTTTGTTTAAAAATCGTTATTCGTTTATCAATGAAAGTTTCATTTATTTGATTTTGACATGTTTCTTCATTAATTAAAACAATTTTTGTTTGTTTAGAACAAAATGCGACCAGGCAATGCACATTCAAACTGCAAGGTATACTATGGCAACATCGCCTTTTACACAATTCCGGGCTTCCTTTTGTGTAAA
Organism: Saccostrea cuccullata; assembly: GCF_032062105.1. NCBI lineage: Eukaryota > Metazoa > Mollusca > Bivalvia > Ostreida > Ostreidae > Saccostrea > Saccostrea cuccullata. The sequence continues at coordinate 142,520 of NW_026920017.1, forward strand.
TACTCGGAGAAAAAATATCAAAAAATATACCAGCTAATGTTTTTTTGTGTGACAAAATATGTCAACATAAAGGGTCAAGGAATAATTTGAATATCAGTAACCATAGCTTTGAAATGTATTGGCGACATAGCGTTTTTTCATTTGTATGAATTATACGGGAATGACTGATATTACCACACAAATCAGCACCCTTATAAGAATTTTTAGTGCAAATTCAAAGCAATGCAATGTCGGTGAAGGGCTGCAAATTTAAACCTATGCTCGGCACTTACGGCCTTTGAACAGGGAGGGATCTTTATCGTGCTACACCTGCTGTGACACGGGGCTTCGGTTTAAACGGTCTCATCCGAAGGACCGCCCCATTTAGTCTCCTTTTACGACAAGCAAGGGGATACAAAGGACCTATTCTAATCCGAATCCCCACGGGACAATTTTACCACTGAAATGAGCATCTTATAGAATCAAGTTTATCTTCATGTTGTCTTTTGGGGGAAAAATGCATTCTATGGCCCGGTCAGGTTAACTACTTATATCTCAGTTAGGCTTTTCTATTCCGTTTGGGAGAATGGTCAAAATCTGATCAAAGTGAGACAAATGCAAAATTAATGCCTCTAGCATTGATACGTTCTGAATTAAATTTAGAAATTTAATTATGTCATCAGCTGAAAATTTTAGTAGGAAAGGTCCAATAATGTCAAATTTTACTTACAACCCTTCCTTATAATTAGCTTCCGCTTTTGCGTATTATGTCTTTTTTCGTCATACTTTGTGTTTATATCATCAAAACATATCAAAATTAAAATCCTAGATAGACCTAAAATCTTTTTTCATGGTTTTTAAGACAACAGATATGAATATGGTCGATAAGTAAAAAAAGATTCAGATAATTTCTGCGGGTTGCTAAATTTGGCTTATTTTAAACGTTCTATAGTACATCACTAAAGTTATCTATTGCTAAATTTAAAATATTGTTATTTCAAAAACAAAAACATCTTATTTTGATTTTTTTTATTGTAAGTTAAATATTTTTCCAGTTTTGCTATTGAATCAAACTCTTGCAAATATTGGTATTCTTTATTGAACGTACTGAAAGTTATCTTACAGATTTTTATTTATCTATCTTGTAAAGTTATGGAACTCAGAGACCGCAAATACAAGTTCCACCAAAGTTATTTATACACCCGCTATATATATAGAATATTGTGTTTTTTCCTATTCTCTATTTTTTTTCTTTCAGAACGACCCAAATTAATTTTTAGAAAACATGGCCTTCTTGAAGTTTTTAATTCTTTTTGTTACAACGATGGTTTTGGTACCTACTAATGGGATTGTTGAGGAACGAACGTCTTCAATCTCCAAATTATTACGCCGAAAAAATGACTTGGAAGAAAGAATGCAAATACAAGAACGTATCAACCAAGAACAGGAACTGCTTATCAAAGCATTAGTTCTCGAGAAGACGAAAGAAGACAACATTTCTATGAAGTGTGAGCAAACGGGAACAAGTAAAATTCAGCAAAGAGCTACATCAGGTCAGTTTCAGCAATGTAAAAATGAAAAAAGGTGCAAACTATGAGTAATGTGTCTTTCAGATATTACGAAGTACCATCATTAAAAATAAAAATGAGCATATATGCATGAAATATAATCCATAGCTTAATTCGCCTCAAAACGTAGGTGGAGTGGCTTTCCAAGCATATATGTCAAAACCCGAATACAATACCTGGCGTCACCAGACAGTTATTTTCGACAAGATTATCACAAACATTGGCGGACATTATAACCACTACACAGGAATCTTCACAGCACCAGGTCACGGGGTATACGTGTTCTTGTGCACTCTGCATTGTAATTCCAATAGTTACAATGCATATTTATACTCACATTTGATGGTTAATTCAAGTAGAAAAGGTGGCGGTCTATGCACATCAGATGGCGATATTGAACACAGTTCAGGTGTCGTCGTGGTTGAGGTCAATCAAGGAGATAAAGTGTACATCCGTACAGGTCAAAAAAAAGGGCTCGATTAAAATTTAAAAAATACAGTTGATTCATGTACATGTAATTGCTTTTTAATTTTATAAAAACAGTAAATTTCAGATTTTAATAATTTAAACAAGGATGAAGAAAACCTTTGTTTAATTATATTTTGTGAAATGAAAAAAAATTATTGAGTGACTATTATTTTCTTTGATAAAGTGCCAGTAATACCCATTCATTAGAAACCTTTCCTATCACTTGACATTTATTTTTCTAACAATTGATCTCGTTAATTAATTTTTGTTATCACTCAACTGTGCTTTTACCAGATCAGCAACTCTGAAGCACCTCTATCTTTTCGTGACGTTCTACCTTTTTTTTTTTTAAGTTTTGTTCAAATTTCACCAGATCAAGGTTTCATCACAGACTTCCTCATCCGGTACAGAATCTCTGTCACTCAAATACCGTATTATGTACCATTTATAAACACAAACACGACTTACTTGTGACATAATCTTTTTATTCTTTAAACATTTTTAGAAGTTTTTTTTTAATTTTACCTTATTATAACACAACATCAAAATAGATATCTCCTGCTCCGTGACGTTCAACAACGTCATAATTTCTGTCAATTTTATTGAGAATTCGCCTACCTATCTTAGCTTCTCAAACTAATTCCTTGTCAAAGAAGCAAATAATTAAGTATAGGATTTATTTCGCTTTTGTTCCATTTTGCAGAGAATATGATAACAGACAATATCATGTTTATTTCGAGTGTTGTTTGTGAATTACTACATAAAGATGGCGTACAAGGCATGGACAATCCCCCGTTCTGAGACAAAATGTTTCTCAATTTTCAAAATTCACAGAAAAATTATATTTTTCTAAAATCGCGTTCTTCAGTTATGTAATCTTCAAAGCATTTTATCATTTTATTTTACTAAAGGGCTTATTATATAATAATCTCTTTCAAAGTTGACAGTTAAGCATGGAAAATGGGTTTACTATAGCTATAAAAAAGGAATTTGAAACAAAAATGGGTCAAGTCTCCATTCTTCGTTAACGCTTGAATGATGGAAACGTAAATTTAAATCTATTTCATTTGTCCAAAATATGGATTCTGAACCCATTCTACATGAAAATCAAAGATTTCTGAAAAAATGTAGGCTTCCAAAAACGCACATTTAAATCATATAATTTGACATAATTTGATGTTGTATATACTTCGCAGCGTAGTGGTTAAAGCGGTCGGTCCTGGACGAAACATTGCGCTATAGAGAGAGCTTGAATCGTACGTAAAGATTTTTTTTTATTTTCACATATCTAAAAACATGAGTGAAAAAAAATATTGATAAATTATTAAAGCAATGATATAAACAATATAATTTTGAAAAATGTAATTTTAAGAATTGAGAAATGTCTTCTTAGAGCGGGGAATTTTCCTCGCCCTGTACGCCTCCATTTTTTTGATTTTTGCAGCCTTTAATTCCAGATAGGATTGAAATAAATCATAATGTATTTTTTTAAATAACACAAAAAATTTGAATTTATTTTTTTTATTTTACTGAATATGGATAGCATATGACGTTAAATGACAAAGATATGACAGTAATCTATGAACCTCTTAAATTATCAAAGGAAATACCGACTTGTGTATTTCTTCCGGTCATAATATTTTATCGATTTATGAAAATATGGTTTTATGTTTGCATATAATGTAGATTTAAGTGAGTTTTGTTTAGAGATACTTGATGAAATAAATTACAAGCATTACGTAAAACTTTTAAAGAAATGATACAAGAGTATTAAAATAAAATCATGGGGAAACAAAGCCATGTTACATCTGTTTGTTAATATTGAGGCTATAAGTACCTGTACTCGTAATTCACAAGGGTTTGTATTATTAACAGGTGAAAACATTTCCTTGGGTAACGTTAATACTTTTCATTCTTAAGTGCAGAATAGAGTCTCATATTTTTATGGTAAAAAATATTTGGAACTTGTTTTCCTTTTAAGTACTAAATGCGTGTGGAATTTTAATAGTTATACAGATATAGGAAACGCCTTGTACAGTGATATTAAAAAGCAAGTCTCTATCAATATGCATCATGTACAGTATATTACTTTGAAATAATTGAAATTATCATTACAGTGTACGGTTTGAGTGATTGACTATTATTGTTTAACGCCGAAACGGCAATATTTCAGCCAATACAATGTGAAGACAGTTGTGTATCTGCAGCTGTTTTATTGTAACAAGTAATACATTTAACAAACAACAGAAAGTAACTTGTACTTTCATATTCATATAAAATATATTAAATTGTTTCTTTTTTTGCAATATTATTTTAGAATAAAAAACTTTGATCTTTGTCAAAGATAAACTCAGAACGCATCTCAGATGACTTTTAAATGTTCAAATATATTTGTTTTTGTGGCTTAAAAACATTACTGCATTTAATTTTAATATTTTTTTAATAAATATTTAATTTCTTTTTTATGAACAGAACCATATAGTCACGATTTTTTTTCATAAATACGAATAAAGCATTTTTACATAAGGAAAAAGTACCTTGAGCAATGGGGTATTTTATATAATAATGAAAGGGTGAATCCTGTAATTAGTTCACAGTTTTTGCCCATATGTTTATCTTAAAGGGTGGTCGCTGTTAAATGGAATTATTATGCTTCAAATGATGTTAACATCCTGTCAAAAAGTGATCGATTTTGGGCAATTGTTTTGTTCATCACTTAGAGTCACCCAATGCTTTGATGTCCATACCGTATTCGCTACATTTCTGGTCACTCCTGTATTAGGAAATATGTCTTCATTTGTCGTGTGTTGATAAATGAAAGTCGTTTCCATTAAAAAAATCTGATGATTATTAACCTCTTGAAAACAATTTCCTCTTAAAGAGAGAAGTATATTTACAGTAAAACACGGTTATAGCGAAGTCCTGGGGACCTGTGAATTTAATTCGCTATATCCGTAATTCGTTAACCATATATCGCGAATTCGCAATATGCATGTTTTCCTTCAAGTGTTACTATCAAAAATGTTAGGGAAACAAATATTACAAAACATACCTTCGATAACTAAGGTTTTATTATGAATTGAATTTTATATACAAATGCTGAGAGAAAATAAAGTCAGTTCAATTAAATCAAATTTTAAAATCTTTGAAAGTTCGGTATAAAAGATGTAAAATCATTATATTTAACCTCAACGGGACTAAGAATCAGTTCGCTATATCCGTAAATTCGTTATATCAGAATTCGTCATAACCGTAAAATTTTACAAAGATTTGTTAATAATTTTGCCGGGGACCCAGAAAAACTTCGTTATATCCGTGAATTCGCTATATCCGTGTTCGTACTAAACGTGTTTTACTGTAAATAGTTATTATTTTCACATATCTTTTTTAAACATTACCCTAGGAACACCATGTAAAGCACCACAAACGATGTTGCATTTTAAAAATATTTTATTAACATTCAATTTTCAAACAAACACAGTAGAAAAAACAAACGGAAATATAGAGTTTGTCAACAGAACATGATGTTACACCCGATTGATACGTAATGCGTTTCTGACATAACTTATCGTTAATTAGGCAACTCATGTTATAAAATATAAACTAAATCTTTTATCCAATCAAATGACGTGCTACAACTTAAAAAAAATTACCGTTGTATGTACTCATTATTTTAGTCATTTATTTTATACTTTCTAAAAATTCAGTAACATTGTAATATGTCATGTGCATAAAAGATTTTTTTAAAAGTTCAAAAAAAAATATGTATATCATTTTTTTATTTGAATGATGTTTTCGCAAATTAAACCAATTTCTGCCTATTACTTTCTTTTATTCTCTTAAAAAGGGTTCTTTGCAAATGGAAAATAAACAGCATGTGTTTTGTTGAGATCATGTTATATATCTGTGTAGGTATTCTAATTTACTCTCATATACCTTTTCCTTTTGATTACATGTAAGTTGTATATTGAATAAAGGTTTTATGCATTAAAGAGAGCGCAATAATGAAGTTCAAAAGAACCTTGATGGACTGCTAATCGGAATCAGAGCAAACTCAGCTGATAGAAATATTACTATTTTGTACTGTTTTTAAGGACTTAAGATCTTGAATACTTGCGTTATTTCCATATGTTTAATGAATAAAACATGTTTCTTTAAATATATAAAGAATTGTTTTCACAAGTAATTGTATCCCTGAAAAAAAGTATCTTTTAGTTAAATTCATGTATTTGATATACCTAGATATTTTATTTAGTTCAATTAAAGTTCAAATTAACGTTATCTAAAAGGTGATTATACATACTGTAGAAGTCTTTAATTTCACGTGCCTAAAATTTCACGGTTTGTTAGAAAGTTACCTTTCACGGTGGTTTTAATTTCACGGAGAATCGTTTTTAAATAATCAGGTACTATGACTGTTTTTTATCAGAAATGACGTAAAATAATAATCACGATGGTTTAAAGTTCGCGGAAAATTCTTAAATCGTGTACATAGTTAAATAAAAAAACACCGTAATGTTTTCAACTTCTACAGTATACAGAGTAACCATAACTGTGCATTTTCCAACATAAAACGAGTGTCCATTAGTATATTCTGTCGACAGAAAATTAAAAGTTGAATATAAAGAATAAAAACATCGAAGTACGCTGAGCGGCTTCAATTTATCGTGTAGGTCAAAAGCACCACTTTTTAGGTACATTTTCAACAATAAATTGCTGTAATTTATTCCTTGTTTGTGGAGGTACCTATTTTTTATGCATTGAATAAAAATCAAAGTACTGAAAGCACTCATGGGAGTTGAACATGGTGTAAATAAAATCTTTGATCGGGAGGTTAAGTGAGTGAACAATATTACATGTATTAATTATTATTATGTTTGTATTTTCAAATATTTTGTACAGACAACTGTTTCACATTTTTTTGAGTTGGAAAAATCTTGATCGAGAAAGACATTCAGAGACATTGAATAGCAAAAAAATGCATGGGTCATAATGCTTGCCTGCCTACATTAGTCCTTTTTTATACCCCTGCTTGAAAAGCGGGAGGGGATTTATTAATCGTGATCTCTGTCCATTTGTTTGTTATACTTTAGGTATACCCATCTCTTATCCGCAACTCCTCTAACACCACTGAACAAAATTTTCATACTAGAATCTTTATTACATATTGCCGTTGTGCTTCTATTACTTTTTCATCCTACTCATATTTTGGGTTTCCCATTGCAAAACATGCACACTGCCATTATATTCATATTAGAGGCGGTTGATCATTTATATCACTACTCACAGTCTTCAAAGTTGTAATATATTTTTCCTTTGCACCTTTACCCATGTGTTATGAAAATTTCAGTTTCGCAGGAATAATATCAATGTTGATAAAATGTGGATTTTAACACAGCATCCTTTTAAGACCTAACAGGTTTTTTGTATAAAACTTCTCTGTGAATAAAAATGTATTTCAATTACACGAAAATTATACATGGAGTAGTCAGAACTTAATCCTTTTTTATTAATAATATTGTGAAGAAAAGAGCAATACAAAGTTAAAAACAAATGTTTCCTAAAGTTTTTATGCATTAACAAATTCAATTAAACCAAGAAAATGTTCATGAAAAGTTTGAATATGACTAAATTTAACGTTTGCCGTCAGTATGTAGAGTTGTCGTTTGTATCTCTTTCAGTGTATGACGCTACACTAAAAATGAGTTCCATTACGAAAAACTTTCATGGTTCTATATAATTTAGTTTAACATGTGTACTTTGAACGAATTCTAATATTCAAAATAAGATTACTTTATCATTACATTTACTTACATTATAGAATTGAGATTAATTCAGGAGAAAATGACATGAACTATTTGCCGCGGATGTTTATGCATGTTTTCTGTTGAATATCATCGGAGTAAATCAGCCGACACAGTAGCCTCGCTTTCGTCTCTATGTAATCAACACAAATTACTGCGCATGTTAAATACGTGATGACCATGGGAGATTGAACATAGTTCAACTCCCAGTTATACTCTGTCACATTGTGAAAGGATATTGTCAAAAATTATATTTATCCTTTCATCGTCTTACATATATCAGAAGTGCGGTAAAACTCTTGAGTGTCCTTCCCATAACTAAGAATGTTGAAAGAATGCTCATTGACCAATTATAAGATACAGAGAGATAAACCGTTCTGACAGAGCTTAACACTGCTTAAGTTCCATCAAGTATGAAATATTGAAATCAATGTTACAAATGGTCACAAAACCCTATCACTTAGCTATGACGTATCAGCCGCTGAACTATTACGTCAGGTAGCATTTGACTGTATAACAAAAACACAGAAAAAAAGGGATTATCAAAGAAAATGTAAGAAACGGAAAATGAAACGTTCTATATTTTAATTTGGATTCCCCCCGCCTTTGAGCTCGATAAACTTATTTTATATTTTAACTCGTGCTTCGCACTCTTTCCATTTTCAGCTTGATAACTGTCTCAATGCTTAATTGTTTTTCTTCTGGAACCTTAGGCAAGATGTGCCTAATTCTCTGGTCGAAATGAACCCATTACCAGGTAATTGTTAGTAAAAAAAAAATTAAAATGTTATAAGGTCAAAAACAGACACAGGACAAATTGTATCCCAGAGGCTCATTTGAGATGACTTAAAATACTTACGAGGTATATACTCCATTACGTCTTCCGAAATAAGGTTGCAGTTCCATTGATGAAAAGGGGCATCTTTTAGACGTACACCTCGAACCTGTGATGACATACTACACATTGGATCAAAATCACTTATGCTCAGTACTAAATTCCTCTCCTTGGTTAATTCAAAGAAGCGATGAATGGTGCTATTGCAGTGAAGGCGGTTTCCTGTAATCAATCTTTCAAGTGGAAAAGCATTAGAAATTGATTGAGTGTTTGTTTATTGTTTAACGTCCCTGTCGCGAATTTTTAACTCATAAAGAGACGCCACCACTTGCCGGTGGAAAGCTGCAAAATTTGTCCTATACTTTGCACTTAGGGCCATTTAGCAGGGATGGATCTTTTTCGTGCCAGCACCTACTGCGTCAAGGAACCTCGGTTTATACGATCTCATCCGAAGGACCGGTCTCTATGTCCCACAATGGGATTCGAATCGGAGACGTAAGGACATTAGAAATTACTTATGGTTATAATAAACTTTGATAAATATCAATCAGAAATAATTTTTATAAAGTGGACACGTTCCTGCCAGGTATGCTTTTGTCACATGTTATTGAATAGCTCGTACTCTAGAAAAATAATTTAGGTATCACTATCTAGTTTGTTGGGTATGACAGGCGAATAAATTTATGCATGGATTATCCTAATGTCATTGATGCCCTTGACATACCTAGTAAACTAGGCAATCATTCCTAACTTTTACATTTCTTCGTGAAATGAAGTTGAATACTTGTATTCTGTCTGTTTTCTCCCAATATGAACCCTCAGAGTACAAGTCCTTTCATAGGAGTATAGACGCAGCTCCTTCTGCTTTGATTGCAATTTATTTTTCACACTCGCATAGTACAAGCTAAACTACACTAGTATTATGCGTTCAGAAGTAAATATATGGAATTTTGTGCAAAAAGATTTTCGGGGGGGGGGGGGGGGGAGTAATTCAAAGTAATAAAAATTAATGATTAATATCTTTAAAAATTTTATTTTGATCAATGTATTAAACGTATAATAAAACGTTTTAAAAATTGAATAGAACTGTCATATTTTTATTTTTTCTTTTCATAAAGTAGAGCGCTCGCTCCGTGATCGGGAGGTCGTGAGTTCGCATCTCGGCCGCGACTGACATAGTCGTTGAAATCGGTAGCAACTGTTCCTTCGCCATGCGCTCGGCACTTTGAAGTGAAGGTTGCGGGTCCTTCGGATGAGACCTTAAAAACCGAGGTCCCGTGTCAGCGGCAGGCGTTAGCACGATAAAGATCCCTCACTGCTCAATGGCCCTGAGTGCCGAGTAAAGGTCAAAATTTGAAGCCCTTCACCGGCATACGGTGAAGTCTCCATATGAGTGAAAAATTCTCGAGAGGGACGTTAGACAATAAACAATCAATCAATCAATCTTTTCATATATTAGCATATATGTTACAAAGAACAACTACTCTTCACACTTGAGTTGTTTTTATTAAGAAAAAGCAAATTTTCTTGAAAGATATATCTATTTCTAGAACAATTTCAGCTTTTTAAAAAAAATAGAACTTAAAAAAATCATAGAAAAACATTCTTCAGTTATTTTCATTAGTAAAGCATTTTCTTTATACATCATATAATTTTAATTTTTTATTGTCCCCCGCTTGAAAAGTGGGGGATATTAATTTGGGTTTGTCCGTCCGTCCGTCCGTCCGTCCGTCTTTCTGTCTGTCTGTAACGCTTTCGTTTCCACACGATATCTCGAGAACCCTTTGAGCTTTTGCAATGAAATTTAGCATAGCAACTCCCTATGGACTAAAGAAGACCCCTATTGATTTTGAGGTCAAAAGGTCAAAGGTCAAGGTCATAAATAAGCAAAGTCTGTCTGTTAAAACACTTTCGTTTCCACACGATATCTCTAGAACCATTTGAGCTATTGCAATGAAATGTGGCCTAATGAAGACCCCTATTGATTTTGAGGACAAAAGGTCAAAGTTCAAGGTCGTAAATTTATACATTCTGTCTGTGTGTAATACTATCATTTCCGGGTGATATTTCAAGAAGATTTTGAGCTTATGCAATGTAATTTTATATCAAAACTCCCTAGGACGTCTCTCGCCCCTCTCAAAGTGCCCCGCCCCGTTTGTTTTATTAGTATTTATAGTATTACATGTCGCTATTTTTAGCGCAGGGACATGAGGAGAGTTGTTGCGTATAAAACAGGTTCTCGGTGGACTTTATGTTCTTATTTCATCTATTAGAACTGTTTAATAAAGGCTAAATAAATCAAACACCATGGATTGTGTAAAATCTTGAGAATACCGAACATGAAAACATGAATATTTACATGTATGTGACTTTAGTTCTGCATATACTTCATATTGCGTAAAGTGACTCCGTGGTCCAGTGGTCATGTCTCTCGCTTCAAATTTGAGAGGTCCCGGGATCGAATCTCGGTCGACCCTTTCTTTTTTTTTACTAAATGATAGTATTCAGCATGTGAAATGAAAAATTTATGAAGTTATAAAATCATTATTATAGTGTGATAAATATTCCATTTAAAAAGAATCTTCTATACACATAATAAAGAATAAGCAATCAAATCTTTATATGCATATTGACATACATGTATTTTATTTGCTTCAGTAAACATGTATACATTTAATAATTCTACAAATTTCATTATTTACAACTTAAGTCAGGGGGATCCGACGCACCCCCACCCCTTCCACGAACTGCGCATATTTTACTTTTTCCCTAAGCGGGGGACACACATTCTCTGAATTAGCTTGTTTTTTTTAAATGGTTTCAATAGCTTAGAACGATGACTTTACAACTGCATCAAAAGAGGACTTAGGAGAATGAAATTACGGCGCAACTTGTATCTAGAAAACTGCGGATAAGAGGCAAATACCTTACAAATTGTTTCAGATTTATTACAGAAAAGGTGTATTAATCGGGTCTTCTGATTTTATGGCCGTGTTTTTCTTCACTGGAGAAGAGTAGCTGTTTCCCTATGTAAGCTAGGATAACACTGAAATTCTTGACAGCGTCAAAGAAATCAAATATAAGTAATAAATAAAGACAATTCAGTGAACATGACATTTATATATAGCAATTGCTCTGCTGTAATATTCTATTATGCGCACTAATGCGCATCATGTGATATGCTATATGCCAGCAAAGCAATTACAATTCTTAATGGCCAAGTTCACTGAATGACATATTTAATTTCTTAAATAAATAATTTTAATAAAAGCTTTCTGATACATTTCCAATACTTGTTGCCTCCCATGCCATTTTAAATAGCCCTCACTTACTTCAGACATAAACACAGTTGCACGCGAAATCAATGTAGAATCAAAATTATTTGAACATTTGAGAACTTGTATATTACATTTTGAGAAAATCGGAGAGAGCATTGCAAACTATTTATCTACAGAATACTTACAAATAAATCAGTCTGTAGTTTGTAATAAACATTTCTCTACTCAACGTTGTTATTCGATTTCCACGTAGATCACTTTTTTAATTGAAAAAAAAACTGTTAACATTCAATTCAATTTACTGTCACTTTTACAAGGAGATAGAAAATTGAAGAAAGATAGAGCACGTGAAGATAGCTGCTCACGAGAAATGATTTATTCTTCTGAACTACATGTTTTCATAACGTTTACACTAATAGACAGAAATAAAGAGCTTGCTAGGTTGCATGTCTGACCCGTTTATCCAAATTGTTTTCCCTTCGATTTTTTTAAATGACATAAAATAAAATTAAAGCTGAGTTTAATTTTTTTTTTGTTACTTTGAGTTGATGTCACATTGATTTAAATGATACTTACAGTTCAACTAATTCATATAATTGGGAAAAGGATTTGGTATCTATTCTATCTATCCAGTTATTTCTTAGAGACCTGAGAAATATATCAAAATGTTTTATTTTAACGAAAATGCCCCTCATTCCTAAAGGATGATTTTACTTTTCCTCAATATTTACTTACAATGATTCCAAGCTAGTTAAGTCATAAAATACTCGATCACTTATGTAGGTTAGGATGTTTGTATTCAAATATCTACAAAACAATTCTATAAGTGAATACTACAACTCAAAAAAAAAAACATTGGTTATTTGATGCTTATATTATTTTTTTTTAGTGATTTCTAGTAAGCTTATTGAAGATATTTAACTCTTTGTTTACACATAATACATGTACCTATTTGAACTTACAAAGTTTTGAGACTTTCTAGCCGACGAAAAACATGACTTTCAATCAATCTCACTGGATTCCCACCAAGACTTCTGAGAGAGAAGATTTTAAAAAGATATTTGTAAACTTATATCTATTCGTGAATTACATGAGTATCTTTTTTTAACATAATTATTCAGATCACCACCAACATGAATAAAAACTTACAAAAACTGTAATTTTTTCAGCCCAGTGAATGAAGTATCGTATGTCGTATTAATTATGTTATAAGCAAGGTCACTGAAAGCAAAATATCTTTCTTTAAGTGCGTGATCAAACACAAAGCAAATTATTTTATGAGACTTGCAATGTTTATTATGTTTTACTTGATTGAGAAATATAATTTTTGTGTCCTGAGAAACAGGAAAATATAAGATATATCTACAAAGAAGACATATAACTACGTACAAAAAAATTACATGATATTTTGAAAATCGCCGAGAAAAATTTCTCTATTAAAGAAATCATAAATTCAAAACAAGACTTTGAAAATTTCAAAGACAGAAAATCATTTTGGCGAGGAACCTGAATTGCATATATTTGATTTTACAGATTACGTTTTCTAATGAAGCAGTTTTAATAACTTTATGATGATAAATAAAATTACACACACATTTATCATAACACATTTTAACAGCAAAATAAAATATTCAAAAATGCAACACATATAGATTTAAATAATACAGTTTTTTTTATCTTGTTTAATATTTGCTGAAGGCCTAGACAATTTTCTGTAAACGTATTACATTTGGCTGTGTATTCTTTTTAGCAGCTTTGGCGGAACGCATCAACCGCTAAATCAAGTACAACGCTAAATGTCTCGCATATAAACAAATACATAAGAATATAAAGAAATGCGCTAAATCAAATCTACGCTAACTTATTCAAAAGTCATTTTCCGCCAAATATCGTACACGCTATATATAATACATTTACATTATATCGTACATAGAGGGTATCCATATTATGTGATTTGATATTGGCTTTATCCAACGAGTTGAAATGGTGTATATATTCGTGAGACTTGCTTTTATAACGATATTATTGTTCTTTATCATTCATTTTATAAGAGCAATAATTTTCACAAATAAAAGTTTCAATAAAATAAAATTTTGAAGCGATGCATCGTGTCAAAACTGGAAGTGCTATTGATAAAGCAGCTACCCGAGGATAAAGCAGAAGTTTATCAAATGGGCTGTATCCCCAACACGTATGAGAAAAATTATAAAAGAAGCAGATAATAGATAAATTTAAATAATAATTATCATTCGTATTGATATGATTTTTTTAAAAATCTAGTTAAGTTGCCAATGAAAAAAGATATAATGTCTGGTTCTTTTATGTGATAGATTTTGACATAAAGGGGGATATCAAGAAAAACTGACTGCTGAATAAACAATAAATTACAATCAGAAAAACTCGGGGTTGGGGAGTTGGGTTGTCCCTGCATACCACATACATAACTGCATTTTCCCCAAATATTTTTCCTTACTTTATTTTCCTATGAGTAAAAGTCGGAATTAAGATAAATATTTTTCCAATACTATTTATAGCAATTTGAAATTTTCCGATCTATTTTTATATAAATGTAGAAAGAATATTTTTTGCAATCGCCTGGAAGCCGCTTACAAGTAAATATATTTTTTCTTTCGTTTTCAAATTTTCGTATTTATTGTAGAGTCTCAACCAATTACAAATAGAAATTATTAATTCAAATAATAATATAAAATTATTGCTGTTTTGGGTGAATAAGATAAATAAGTAGAATGGGTACAATATCCACAGAGCCCAAGGGATTGTGGTCAGCATTTGAATTAATAGATTCATAGTGTGAGTGTGAATGAAAACTAAAAATTTGCGTTCAGGAAAAAAATGGAAAAAGGAGCCCTGCCCCCTCTCCCCACTTAGACAAACATAACTACTCTAACCCAAATACTATTTTCCGTAATATTATTTTCGCCTCGATTGATATCTGTAGCAAGTTAAATATTTTTCTAAAACTATATTGATTTGGAATTTCCTGATGTATTTTTAAATCACAACAGAGAAAATAAATCTTTATATTTATCTGTAAGTTCACGTGCAGGTAAATATAACGTAGTATTTTTATACAATGTTGGATCTCAGTCAATCACAGAGACAGGAATTTTTCAATCATTATTCAGATAAAAAAATATTAACAAAACGTAATTGTCTTTGCGTAAAACCTTGATTTTATTTATTTTGAACGGATATGTATGTCAATGTATGTATTATATATTGATTTACACATTGTATTAGAAATCTAAATGGGTGATTTAAAAACCTCGTTTACTGATTAAGAAAAATAGAAAGGAAAATCTGTAGTGAATGTGAATAATCTTACTTTGCATTAATAAGACATTAAAGCTATAAACGCATACATGTAATACGATAGAATAGTTTAAATAGCTCCGTTAGCGATTTGATTTGCATTAATATGTGTGAATTTCATTAAGATATATAACTTTTACAAGATATTGTTTTGCTATTTGAAGCTTGATTCGTTATCCTAAGAAAAAAGCAATGAATTTACAGATACAAAAATCTTGAATTGTCTGTAAACATTCCTTTACCTAACACAGTTATCCGAAAGCGTCCTACAGTACCGACCTAACACAACCATCAGAGACAAGGCCAACAAAACAACTAGTGTAGTATTCCTGACAGATGCCCTATCTGTATTGCAAGCCATTAACAACGGTAAACTCCCAGAACTTGAACAAGATGTACACAACATCGAAAGCCTTCAAACAGCATTACAATGGATACCATCTCACTGCAGAATCAAGGGAAACGATAATGCTGATCTGCTAGCAAAGGAGGGAGCCAAAAAAAAGCAATATGAAAACCAAGTAGGCTTCTCAGAGATGAAAACCATCATCACATCTCTACACACAACCCCTCAACAACAAGACAGCTATCACCAACTTGCTAGACCTGAGCAGACGACCATCTTCAGACTTAGGACAGGACACAATAGACTCAACCAACATCTGCATAGAGTCATGAAAGTCATACCATCACCGATGTGTCCATGTGGAGAAGCTGATCAGAATACAGAACACCTCCTACAACACTGCAGAATACACCAGGCACTGAGAAACAACACATGGCCAACACCAACAACGCTACAAGAGAAGCTTTATGGACTAGTGGAAGCCCTACAAAAGACCACCAGATTTGTAGAGGAGACTGGGACTCAAGTGTGATTAGGCGAACAAAAAGAAGAAAGAAGAAGACACAACCTAACAGAAAGCGAACTCAGAGCGGATCCATGGTTCGCTCTCAGGGTCCGCTTCGGGCATGCTCGGGTCTGCTAGGGCTGACCCCGAGCGAACCCGTAGCGGACCCGGAGTGAACCCGAAGCGGACCCAGAGAGTGGATCCCAAATTCGGTAGCGGTCCCAGAAAGCGAACACGCGTTTGGCATTTCTTTACAGAGCTCTCAATCAGGATTAGCGATTAATCAATCAGCGCGTCGACCAATCAAATTTGCATATCAATCCGTCGATTGGAATAAAAGATCGAATGTTTGATATTATTTGATATAAATCCAAACATTGTACATACAAGCAAACCGTGTGAATGTACAGTGTAAACCTATAATTACAATTTTTTATTTTCCGAAATGTACAGTATATTTTTTTATTCATTTTTTGATTGCTTTATCGATAAAAGTAAATAGAGAAAACGTTATGTAAGAGAAGGTGAAACTCAAAGGTTTAAAGGTTAAATTTAGAGGTACCCTAAGAAAGGTATTGTCACAAGGACTGCACAAATGAAATATGAAAGCAATAGCTCCACTAAATCAATGGTTGAAATTTTTAAGGACAAACAGACAGACGGACGAACACGACAAAAACTATTGATTCAACTCGTTTATTAAGAAATGATTATTCGAAATTTTATCATAAGACATCATGAATTATAAGTATAAAATTTTATTTAATATACAACTAAGATGTATTATTGCATTGTCTTTTCATTTAATATTTTGACCGTTAAAATCTTAAAATAAGCTGAATTCAAAACAAAATTTTTCTTCACAAATATTAATCTTGTATGAGAATATTTATATTTTCTCCCATATTGATATTATTTGATAATGGAATTTTATGAAGAGACTTACTTTTACAATTGACGACTGACTTTTACAATTTAAACATAGACAAACTCCAATCACTAAAATGTAAAAGTCAGCTGTCAAATGTAAAAGTAAGTCTCTTCATAAAACTCCAGTATCTGTACTTACAGTTTAACTAAATTGTTCAGATGGGAAAACGCGTTGGTATATATTCTACTTATCCGGTTATGTTGTAGATACCTGAGAAACAGATTAAAAAAGCTGAGAAAATTATCGAATTAAAACATTTGAACAAAAGACTACATGATAATATCGAATTTATGAACAAAAGACTACATGATAATAACGAATTTATTCTAGAATGTTTCTCAAAAGAATAACTTACAGAGAATCTAGGCTAGTTAATCCAAGAAAGGAATCGTCTTTAATAAAGGTTAAGATGTTGCCATCCAAATATCTATAAAACGATATTCTATCAAAAAAGGCTTAATAATAAAGCAGTTTTCTTTGTTTGCAGATAGAATTGTTATGTTTCTGATCTGATTCTTATAAACAAATAAACCATTATTTTATTGAGCACATTTATATATTTCTAAAAAACTTATTTAGACTCACAATGTTTTGAGACTTTGCAGCTCATGAAAAGCACAACTTTCAAGCAAAGTAATTGTATTCCCACTGAGTGTTCTGAGAGAGAAAAGGTACGAATTAAAGTCATATTTTGACGATAACTTATCCCTGACATTATTGAGTACTTGTTTTCTTTGACAAAGGAATAGAATTTAAGAGATGTATTGATACTTACAAGTCACGTAATCCATGCAGCCCAGTGAGTGACGTTTTGTTTATCACACTTATGTTATTTTCTGATAAATCACTAAAAGCAAAAGAGGCTGAATACTAGTAATCAAAAATAAGATGAATTATAAGAATTTTTAAAAGATTCAAGTTCAACTTGTTAAATAGTTCTCTTTATTATATTCTATAAATAACATACAAAAAATGGATGCCTGGATTGGTATATATATTTTTTGGCCTAATTTTATTGTAAATGATGCAAATAATAAATTTCTAAATTATTAAGAATCTATAAACCTTCTGTGACGTTCAAAGGATGTCTTTCCGAAACCATCCTTATAAATTTATACAAATATTTTTCACTTCAATTTGGTTTAACTTTGAATAAAAAATTAAAAACTACGTGGTGAATCTTATTCATTTTACGCATTTAAACTTTCCCAAGTTGTTTTTTTTTTTCAATTTTTGAATCACACCAAAGTACTTACCATTCTATCAAGCAGATAAACTTTTTTTTTGTTCTAATAATTTGATAATAAAAAAGATATGGAGCTCTTGGATCATTCGATTATGTACGTTAATGGTTTCTTGAGGAATAAAAAGCACCCATCTTCATGAGTTTTATGTAGGTGGTTTGCAATACGGTGGTTTCCCCAATTGCTACATCCTACACCCTGAATATGATCAGTTGTTGCTTAGGGACAGATGATACAAACATGAAAATGGATGTCAGGATTAATGTTTGTCATTGGTATATTTTATACAATAATTACAAATAAATAGTGGACATTCAGATACCCGGACGTATATTTTATACAATAATTACAAATAAATAGTGGATATTCAGATACCCGGACGCCAAAGATACGGACGCTTCTATTTTTCATCGGAACAGAGATTTTCAAAAATTATTTTGTTTTATCTAACTGGTAGGTATCCGGACTCTTCACACATCCGGACAAATTGACTAGGAACCAAAGTGTGGATAAATGAGTCTTCATTGTGAATAAATTTATGCAAATATCAAACTCTTTAAGATATATAAATTGTTCAGTTTATTTAATGTTAAAATTTCAGCAGTGTACCTTTCTGCAAACCTTCTCTCCAAATCTCTACACAGAATTTCTTTAATATTTTTGTTATACTCTCAATACAAAAATTAAAACATACGCACTTAAAATCATCCGTTCTCTTCAGGTTTAATTACTGTGATATTGATTATAGAGTTTAAATTGTTTGTATCATCTGTCATTAACCGCGACACTGATAAAATAAATCAAGGACATACTGGAAATCTGGAGAAATCGCGGAAAAATTTCAACACTCGCAAACATTGCATACTACGGTTTAAATCAATAATTTCATAAATCATATACATGTAATTTGAATTTAGTTGTAAAGCGTCATTTAATGGATAGAAAATTTATCTAAATTGTATAACCTGGGTTGCCAAAGTCACCTTGACTCTCGTCAAAACGCTTGCTGTTACGTTTAAGATTTGAACAATATGAAAACGTTTTAAGGGACCAACAGGGGGTTTCCATTGCGCAATACGTCGCGCTTCATACATGTAGTAAACTACAGCGTATTTACACATATTTTAAAGCAACTTTTTTCTCACATATCAGCGGCAAGGCCATGTCCTTTTACATTTTCCCCGTACATTTAGAGTAATAAAAATACTGTTTCCAATCATGTGATCCTTACTCGTATTTCAAAAAGAATGAATGTATTCCTTTTTGCATAAAAAGATACTAATATATAGGGTCTATAACAAGATATTACCAAACAGACCTAAATAATTAAACTAAAATAGATATTAGCTGATCCGAATTTTCTCTTCTTTTCTCAAATTTTTAGAATATACAAGTTATATTTAAATTTTTCTCAATTTCGAATATAGTAAGGTTTAGTATAGTAATTAAGATACAAAATGATGCAAACACAAAAAGTTTTTATCTTTTACTTAGAAAAAAAAATAACACTTCTATGGATTATTGGCTCAAATCCATGATTAGATTTGACGCATTTAAAAGCCGACATAGTTTAAGATTGTTTGAAAAATCTTATTTATTTGATACATTTTGAAAATTTAGTCTGTTATTATTAATTTAACTTAAATTTGAAAATTTCTTCAAGTCCTTGATTGTGTAAATATTAAAACTAAATTCATTGTTTTATATTAATTTTGAGAGGCAGAAAAGATATTTTCATACACCACCATTCCGCCAAAAATATAGTCCCTGCTATTTTTAAACGCAGTTTACCATTTCTATTTAAAGTTGTACAATTGTGACGAGGAAAGAGAAGTATAGTCTTTTAAATCTCCTACACCTAAATAAATAAGACATATAAGCTTATATATTTGACTATTCATCTAGTCAGAAACCAAAGAAAAATCCTACCTTTATTAACAAATTTAACAGAAGTAAAAATTTACAGGTTGAAAAATTTAATTACAATTCTATAACTGATTTTTAAAAACGATTTCTCAACTGATAGGTAGATTGATCTGTGTTTTTGACTTTCTGCTTAATTGAATCTCTAAAAGAAGGGAGAATGAAATGTTATAAAAGAAAGAGTATTTGACATATTCTCTGTAATTCAAAACATAGCAATTTGAGAATCTCCTGATCATTTTTTATTATTCTTAGTACATATTCCTTGTATCTATCATATTTTGTAATACCCCATACAAAAACATTGATTGATTGTATATTGTTTAACGTCCCTCTTGGGAATTTTTCACTCATATGGAGACGTCACCGTATGCCGGTGAAGGGTTTCAAATTTTGACTTTTACTCAGCACTCAAGACAGTGAGGGATCTTTATCGTGCCAACGCCTGCCGCACGGGAGCTCGGTTTTTAAGGTCTCATCCGAAGGACCCGCAACTTACATGTACATTTCCAAATGCTAAGCGCATGGCGAAGGTACAGTTGCTTCCCATTTTAAAGACTAGGTCAGTCGCGGCCGAGATACGAACTCACGACCACCCGATCACAGAGCGAGCGCTCTACCGACTGAGCTACCGTGAACGGTTCATACAAATAGAAAAATCGTTATTTTTTAGCATTTTTAAAAAATGCCCAATATGCAAACCAGACGGTAGAATTTTGTGTTTCGTACATATGATTTACAATATTGTGTTACTCATCATATGTAATAATAAGAGCAAAAAGTCTTTTGCATTATTTTTTGATAATTTGCTTTAAATTGCAAAAATTGACACTTTTCGATTTAATCGTATAGTAAATATACCGGTATTTTGAGACGGTCCCATAAAATACGTAGACGGTAGATTTTTCTTCAAACTTGGCATGTGCCATATGTTTTGAAAATAAAGATTTTCACTATTTTAGTTTTCGGTTAATAAAACTCCAGTCGGCCCACTTAAATGAGACATTGTCTTGTTCTATCCTTCAAAATTGAAAAATAAACTATAATAAATAAATTGAATATCAAGATTTACTGTTATAGCCTGGACTGGAGTAGTGAACGCATTTTTATAAATGAAGAAACTGCCCCAACCCTGGTTATACAACTTGAGTTCCTATTTGAGTCATTCCTTAAATAATATATAACAATATATGATATATCCCGGTGAGCTTGACATAAAACATTTCACGGTGTCTGACACATACTCTTCATATTTGGATATTTTACTTGAAAAAGACGTTAATCGTAATCTAACAACCCAGTTCTGTGATAAACGTGATGATTTTACTTTTCAATTGTCAACCTCTTTTACTTATGCAGCAATATACCTTTATCCCTACGTAATATATGTGTCTCAATAAATTCGATACGCAAAAGCATGATCAACGTGTGTACAATTTTTAAAACGAGGTAAAATATTGAAAAACAAGTTGATGATACAAGAATACCATTACAAGCTATCTCGTTTAAAGTAATCTTTTCATTAGTTTTATTGTCGATACAATGACCTTTTCAGCAAATACAATGTATCATTCAGTCAAATGCTGACAGACATTTTTTTATACTTTTTGTTAGTTCAATATTTACAAACTGAATGATGACGAAGAATTTTTCCCGTTATATCCTGAAAATGACAAGGAGCACACGTCGGGCGTGACAAATCACGCTTTTAATTATCTTGAATACTTTTACACTAAAGGTTTCTAATAAAGATTTATTAAGATAGCGAACAGAATTCAAGCTCAAAAGTTCATTAAACAAAATAGAAGCAGAGCAAACAAGGACCCACGAAACATCAGGGATGGGATCAGGTGCCATTGAGGAGTGAGCATCTTAGACTAAAACCATTTTAAAGAACAATTCATTACGATTCTATGAACATGATTAATAAGGGTTTTATTTAAGGTGGGATAAGGTGCTTAAAAGGAATAAGCATCCCCTTTTGACCGGTTCACTCGTCGTGGGCCCTATGTATTGATCAAGTAGACAGCTAGAATAAATTATAACTTATTTACAAGTTATTATTTGTTGACATCTGAATTTAAATACAATGTAAGAAAGGGGATATTTGACATCAATTCAGTTGAGTTTATTCTCACTAAACCATAAAGAATAGTTTATGAGGTACATTGAAATATAAAACATATACATATAGTACAATATTCTAACATGAGAATACTCACAGATATTGCAGTTTAGAGTTGTTACTGAAAATGTGTTCTGGTAAGACAGCAATCCTATTACCTTTTAGATTGCTGTTTTGGAAGAAAGCAAAATTATACATGTTATGTTACATACAATTTTCAAACGCTGTACATGTATGTATATTTTATAAATCTCAAACGAGATCAAAAATAAAACAAGATATGATGATCAATTTACTAAAAATCATTTTTTTAACCCCAGGCAGCGGTAGTCACTACCGCATTTTCTATGGGAGGAGCTTATCTAGATAACACAGAGCAGCTGGATATATTTAGCAACACTTTTCCTTATCAGCTGATAAGCACATGGCTTATCTGATAATCTGCTGACCATTGCTTC
>NW_026920018.1:0-16508 GCF_032062105.1 Saccostrea cuccullata
AATAAAGCATATGAAAGGCAAAGACAATGTTATTGCAGATGCTAGCAAATAGTAGCGTAAACTTACTAGATTTTGTATCAATGTACATATGTTTTGCAAATTTAGTTTTTCATTGACATTCAACCTTTTAAGGGGTGGTGGTGTTGTGAGGTGTGTTCTATTTGTATTGTGTCATCATGTATATAATTAGTAAACATTAATAGGTTTCTTGAACATTCCATAGTGGTCATTTTTTTTTAGAACATTTGTGAATATCAAGTTGTTCCAGTAATATAATTATTATAGGGGAATCAAGTTTTACATAGAAATATATAGAACGAATACTTGAAAATCTTCTTCTCAAGAACCACTGGGCCAGGAAAGCTGAAACTTATATGGAAACATCCTTGGGTAGTGTAGATATTAAATTGTTAAAATCATGACCCCCGGGTTTAGGGCGGAGCGACTATAGGGAATCCAAGTTTTACATAGAAATATATAAAACAAGTCTTTAAAAATTTAATTTTTAAGAACCACTGCATGGACCATAAAAGCTAAAACTTATGTGGAAGCATCCCGGTGTAGTGTAGATATTAAATTGCTAACATCATTCTTCTGGGTGTAGGGCGGGGACACAGTAGGGAATCCAAATTTTACATAGAAATATATAGAAAAAATCTTTAAAAATATTCTTCTCAAAAACCAATGGGCCAGGAAATCTGAAACTTTTGTTGAAGCCTCCTGGTGAAGTGTAGATATTACATTTCTAAAATTGTGATCCCCGGGGTGTAGGGCGGGCCCACAATAGGGAATCCAAATTTTACATAGAAATATATAGAACACATCTTTAAAAATCTTCTTATCAGGAACCACATGGCCAGGAAAGCTGAAAATTATGTCGAAGCATCCTTCGGTAGTGTAGCTATTCGATTGTTAAAATCAAGACCCCCGGGGGTATGGAGGGGCTGCAATAGGGAATCCAAATTTTACATAGAAATATCCTGAACAAATCTTTAAAAATCGTCCTCTCAAGAACCCCTGGGCCAGGAAAGCTGAAAGTTATATGGAAGCATCCTTGAGTAGAGTAGATATTAAATTCTTAAAATCATAAAAGGGAAAGGGGTAGTGCTGCATGATAGGTATATCAAGAGGGGGGATCTGGTAAGAACTGCATCACCGAAGTTACTCAGGTGGGCGATGTGTCCCATGGGCATCTTGTTTTTTTTTAAGTTTATTAAAAGGCCTAATTAATATAAACATTATGGAAACATCGTACAAATGAAATGAATCAGCGGATTGAGTTAAGGGACTTTGTTTCATCAAAATTGATTTATATGATTTTTTTAAATTGACATTCAAGCAAGGAAATAATTTTCTTTAAATCCATCCAGTGTAATATAATTGAATTAATTTAGAAAAAAAAATCTTTAATGAGTGTAGTTCACACAAGGTATGAACGGAATCACGAAAATAGATACTGTTTGACACAAGGTAAGAAGGCAGTTCAGGTATGTTGACGGTGAACTCACACGGGCCCAGCTGTCATTCAAAGTAGGACATAGCACGCGTGGATTCTATTATAACCAATTTCTTAAAAAGTACCGGTGAAAAGAAGAAGAAAAGTACTATATTGACAACAATGAATGGTCCCTGTCAGAAAAATAATAATAATTTTTGGCATGTGTGCGTCATATTTTGTGAAAAAATCAAGGAATCCTATACATTGGTCACTTGGGGCTTACATTTTGGAATGTATTTATGCTAACAGTCTGTTATAAAATGCAGTGTAACGTTTGGTCCATACAGAGTAGAGGAATGATATTTAGACAAATATATAAGATGTTTCCATTCCTTATGTACTTAAGAGTTCAAAGTCATATCAACGGTCAAATATTGTGACGTCATCTACTGTATCTTTTAGTTTTTTTTTTTGCCATTGAAATTTTTTAATCACAAAAATATCCGAAACCACTGGTTCAATTTTCTTCATTTTTACACATTTTATTCTAAGACCCATTTGAATCATTCTGTTGATTTTATGTAAAACTTGAATTATACATTTTCTCTTAACAAAACTTAAACTGTCGGATATAAACATGTGAATTTTCAATTTCGACGCTATGTATGTTCTATTTTTACTTAATATTTTACTCAAATTTTCCAATATCAAGTTGACTCCCTAACTTAAAGCAACGAGAAGGATATCTTTATTAAAAGTTTTACACAAATTTGCAATAGATCAATTGATAATTCTAAAATAAGGCTCGTTCTCTAATGTCAGAGTTCACAATCCTCTTACAGGGGTCTGATAGGCCATATTTCAGACTATCTGGGCAAAAAATGTGCGGTTGAATTTCTTTCATATCATATACAGAGATTTTGTATCTTAGAACAAAATATCAAAGTTTCAGGAAAATTGCATTTGAGGAAAATTTTGGTCTTTCTATTGTGTCCTACCTTAATGGGAAAGGGGAGAAGGGGAGGGGTGTTGACCGCACAGGAAGGCAGTGTGCTCATTAGAGTGGTACACATACGTGTCAGTTTCCAAGCCGAAAAAGTAGGCTGTTTAAAGACATCATGTTTTTCCCGTATATTATTTTAAGATTATCTAATTCAAGATAAAACTAATGACAAACATCTTTTTTATAGTAATTTTGATTTTTTCTTTTAATTTAGACATATTAAGGGAATAAACTAATTAGATAAAAATAAATTTTAAAAATTCAGCCTACACGGACAAGATCAATGTTTTCTGGATCGATGCTTAAAATGCTTCGTTATTTTTTTTTTAATCAAGATTTTAAATAATTGTGCATACATGCAGATCAGAGGCGAAAACACATTCCCAATATTACCAGACGGGAGAAAATGTATATTGCATTTTAAAAAGATTTTAAAAAGATACATACTTGTATCAATCTCCTGCCAATTAAGGTCTTTCGTCTCCAACGGAAGACCTTATTGTTTTCGTTCGGTTTCTTTTTCCCTATTATTATCCTTTTTTTCTCTTACCGATTTTGTGCACGCGATTTCTCGTAAACGGCTCGTCCGATTTCACCAAACTTTCAGATCTGATAGATATCTATCTGAAACTTGTCAGAAATTTTAGTCGTCGATGACGTCACTTCCGGTTGTTAGATATGAACAATTTTCAGATGTTTAGAGGGTCGGCTTGTCCTGGAAACTCCTCCGGAACGACTTAAAAGATTGACTCAAGATTTTCAGTGAAAGTAAGGGAAGATTTGCTGAGTTGCAGGCAGGCGTTCAAATCTTCATAGCGCAGAAGGCGCCGAAGCTCGGTGAAGCCCAAAAAATGTCTCGGAAACATCTCATAAAAGTTGACATCTTTTGTTTTATATCTTCGTATCTATTCATAATTTAATAAAACATATATAAGAAAAGTTTTACAGATTCACGGGACCTTGTATATGAAATCAAGAAAAGGGGGCTGACTCCTCAAATTAGGGGCTCAGAGGGGTCAAAACTCTTTCATTTATATCTCTTTATTGATTAATATTTTGTTATACATTGCAGAAGCAAAGATCTTCATCGTAACAATTTGCAACAATATATTATAAAATTTTGATCATGTAATACGTAATTAGGGGTCACAAGGGACCAGAATGTCACATCTTTGACAATTTATATCTCAAAAAGGGGGAATATTTTGATAAGGTATATTGAATAAAATATGATCAGAATAATGTTCTTAACAATATGCATACTTTGAATCTTTGTAAAACGGCCCCATTAAGGACTTGGAGAGATGGTCACTAAATATTTCCATTCAGCATATCTCCAACACCAAAAGAAATCTCTGAATAAGTGTTGAACAAAAAATCTTTTAAATGACAAGACCTTTCATTTGATATCAAGAAAAAGGGACTGACCCCTAAAAGTAAGGGCTCAGAGGGGCCAAAACTCTTTTATCTATAACTCTATAATTATCAATATTTTGTTATACAATACTGAAGCAAAGATATTCATCTTAACAATTTGCAACAATATATTATAAAATTGAAATATGTTACGTCATTAAGGGCCACAAGGGGACAGAATGTCACATCTTTGACAATTTATTTTTCAAAAAGGGGGAATATTTTGATAAGCAATATTGAACAAAAGATGGTCAGAATAATATTTTAAACAATATGCATAATTTGAATTGTTGTAAAACGGCCCCATTAAGGACTTGTAGGGATGGCTCCTTAATATTTCCGTTAAGGAAATCTCCACAACGAATAGAAATCTCTGAATAAGTTTTGAACAAAAAATCTTCAAAATCTTAAGAACTTTCATTTGATATCAAGAAAAAGGGGCTGACTCCTCAAATTAGGGTCTCAGAGGGGTCAACAGTCTTTTGTCTATAACTCTCCATTCGTCAATATTTTGTTATACATTACTGAAGCAAAAGCATTTATCTTAACGATTGGCAACAATATATGATACAATTTTGATCATATGTTACGTAATTAGGGGTCACAAGGGGCCAGAATGTCAAATCTTTGATGCTCTATATCTCGAAAATGGGGGATATTTTGATAAGCAATGTTGAACAAAAGATGATCAGAATAATGTTCTAAACAATATGCATACTTTGAATTTTTGTAAAACGGCCCCATTAAGGACTTGTAGGAGTGGCCCCTAAATATTTCCTTTTAGCACATGTCCACAACGAGTAGAAATCTCTGAATAAGTGTTGAACAAAAAATCTTCAAAATGGCAAGACCTTTTATTTGATATCAAAAAAAGGGGGTGACCCCTCCAATTAGGAGCTCAGAGGGACCAAAAGTCCTTTATCTATTACTCTCTAATGAACAATATTTGTAATACATTACTTAAGGAAAAGTATTTATCTCAACGATTTGCAACAATATAGGATACAATTTTGATCAGATGTTGCGTAGTTAGGGGTCACAAGGGGGCAGAATGTCAAATCTTTGACGCTTTATATCTCGAAAATGGCGCATATTTTGATAAGCAATATTGAAAAAAAGATGGCCAGAATAATGTTCTTAACAGTATGCATACTTTGAATTTTTGTAAAATGGCCCCATTAAGGACTTGTAGGAGTGGCCCCTAATTATTTCTGTTTAGCATATCTCTACAACGAATAGAAATCTCTGAATAGGTGTTGAACAAAAAATCCTTGAAATCATAAGACCTTTCATTTGATATGAGAAAAAGGGGCTGACCCCTCAAATTAGGGGCTCAGAGCGTCCAAAATTCGTTTATCTATAACTCTCTAATGATCAATATTCTGGTGTACATTACTGAAACAAAAGTATTTATCTTAACAAATTGCAACAATATACCGGTATGATACAATTTTGATCATATGTTACGTAATTAGGGGTCAGAAGGGGCCAGAATATCAAATCTTTGATGCTTTATATCTCAAAAAGGGGTAATAATTTGATAAGCAATATTGAACAAAAGATGACCAGAATAATGTTCTTAACAATATGCATACTTTGAATTTTTGTAAAACGGCCCCATTAAGGACTTGTAGGTGTGGCCCCTAAATATTTCCATTTAGCATATCTCCACAACGATAGTAGTGTTGAATAAGTGTTGAACAAAAAATCTTCAAAATGACAAGACCTTTCATTTAATATCAAGAAAAAGGGGTGACCTCTCAAAATAGGGGCTCAGAGGGGCCAAAAGTCTTTTATTTATTACTCTTTAATGATCAATGATTTGTTATACATTTCTGGAGCAAAATTATTCATCATAACGACTTGTATCAATATATGATACACTTTTGATCATATGTTACGTAATTAGGGCTTGCAAGGGACAAAATGCTGTAGTTTTTATCCTTTACGTCTCGAAAAGGGGGAGTATTTTTATAAGCTTTATTGAACAAAAGATGGTCAGAATACCCTGATAAAAATGAGACATTTTAAATTTAATAAAAAAAAATAAAGGAAAACTTAAAGTCATTCTCTTTTAACGATTATATCAGTCAAAATCACATCTTATCGTATCTTGAAATTCAACGGACGTCCTACTCGTTGCTTGCAACGAGATCATATCTAGTTATTAAGGTCTTCCGTTTCAGACGGAAGACCTTATAGTGATTCTACTGTTTCTTACTATTATTCTTTCTTTTGACCAAAATTTTGTGTAGGCGATTTCTCGAGAACTATTTAGCTGTTTTCAATGAAATTTTCAGGAATAAAAGATCATAATATGAATTTTATACAAAATTCCGTTTTTTGGAAAATTCGCTCCTGGTGCCAAGTTATGGGCAATTTCCTTATTTAAAAATGCAATTTTGTCGCCCCTTTTTATCAAAAATGGCTAAGTATATAAACTGGAGACTTAATGGAGATGATAGATCATGACTTTCTGGTTTGCAGAATTGCCTTTTCGTGTGTCGTCAGTACATCCGGTGGCTACCGAAAGCATATTTAAAAAAATGTAATTTTTCAACATTTTTGTTTTTCAATATTTTTCATTCATTTTTGGTTTGGTAATAGAAACCCTTCGTATAATACTTACTATATAATTTGTTTGAATATTGATAAAACTAAACTCTAGATATGAGCATTCAAAAATTTGAAGCGGGTTCAAAATGGCAGCTGTCTCCGGCATTTAGCAATAGGGTTTACGGAGGCAGCCGAGCGTTTGCCTGAACGAACGTAACATAAGGATAAATGAAATGTAAAGGACTACTTGGATTGTCACGTCGTAGTTACGTTGCAATTCTGTGTCAAACCAAGTTCTTCATAAGCGTCTTCTAAAATGGGATTTGACTGGTTCTCAAAGTAGAAATCGAAAATACTAAATGTGCAAATGAAATTTCATGCCTGATATTATCTGATTTGCAACACGGAAGAGTGGATCTTCAATCATAATCATAAGTAATAGTTTTTCAAGAAAGAATATCAATGAATAAAACTTATCCACTGTTTTTCCATGCACACCTGTGTCGTATTAAACTAATTGGGTTTATATTAACATTATTGCCTCAAAACTCTGATTCAAGCTATTGAGCACAAATGTTATCCAAATCCCTGACCGTCCTAAGGCGAGCCATGTTTTTCGCCGAAACAGTTGAACCTTTTTCAACTTTGAAAGTTTAACTAATCGGGATAGTTTACTTTGGGGATAAACTGGAAATTAACAAAAGTTAAAAATCCATAGCCGTTTCATTGCTTTAGTGTTACTTGCTTATATTCGATATGGAATTTATAAACAGTACGTGTTGAACATACTTCCTCGAATTTTAGGCTATCAGAACACTTTTTTTATTTCATTTAAGCTATCACACCTATTAATAAAACATTCCAAAGAAAAGGCGCTATGATTAACTCGTGGCGTTTGCGCAAAATTATGAATAGTGACTAGACTTTCATAATTCTAAGACAAAAGCACTGTTAAACAGGGGTATGTATTTACAAAAGGATTTAGAGCAGAGGTTAAAATAGCCTAATATTTAGCACGTTGGATTTTCATGCTTGATTTTTATGCTCGCGACTTTGATTCAGTCCCCTTGTGTGCATTTTTTGTTTACTTTTTAAGGGGATGAAGGACCTTTACCTGAAAAAATACCTGTCATTTATTTTTTTTCATAATTTGTATATATCTTATTTAGCATGTCCTACATACTATAAAGCAGACATAACAATACGTTTCTGAGTTATTTCTGAGATATTGAGTGACAAATACCATTACACACAGTGTCTGAGCGGAGTTTAATTCTCCGAGTTTCTGGGTCCATTACTCTTTCGATAATTGAAAATTTTCACCATAGATAAAAAATATATCAGCAGAAATGTGTATTTTAAAATTTTTTAGAGTATGAATAAGGTTAAAAATTCGACAAAGCATGATTCTTTTGTAACACCATATCTGGAGACGGAAATTTACGACTTTTTTTAGGACAACTTGAACCATAAAAAATTAATTTGCAAAAAATCCTATCATTCAATATTTGAAAATTTACGTCGAGGTTCAAGGTCTTCGTTGTAATGATTAACTGTAAAAATTTCGATTGGTGAAGCTGAGCTCAATATTGCACGGGGCAAAGTTAAACGAGTCATGATCATGAGAAAAACGCGTCATGTTTACATTTCTCGAGTACGGGAAAACCCAACTATGACGTCACACATTCCTGAAATAATCGAAATAAGACAAACCCGCAGAACTTTTCCGTCAACAACCATTTACAAATATTTTTTTCTTTCTGAAATTTACAAAATACCCTACCATGTACAGATTATGGCCCGTTTTTATGATTTTATACTATCTGGGTTTACCGTGTATGATCTTACTGAACTAAGAGATCCACGATGACGTCAAAGACGCACTGGACGAGCAGAGTAGGGAAATGGCAGAGTGGATTAATCTATTCCGTAATTTGATAATATTTGCAAGAAATTTTGAATGTTTTCAGATATTTTTATACTAGATGGTGAACACAAACAAAAAGTCAAAAAAATTATACAAGTACTGTAGTTTCAATCTCGTTTTGTACATATTTTATCAGAGATTATGACGTAAATCAACTGAGTCACGTGACCATACATCCTTCATCCCCTTAAGCTCGATATTACGTTTTTTCCGGAATCGGACGGAAGACTTCTCGTTGCTTGCAACGAGATCTCATCTAGTTATTATTATAATTTTTCGACGGTGGGGGTAGATTCGTGTACACCGTGACTTACCGAAAATCATCCTCTAGTGACTGACTTAATTTTAAAAAATCTTATTAACATTTAATTATTAATATTTAATTTTGACCAAAAAAAAAAAATTATTCAATTCAAATTACTTATTTCGAATCTATTATTTCATTTTCGAAATTTAATTTTGATTCTCTGCTTGAATATGATATGATATGTTTCTAACTTAATTTATAATCAATTATTGAATTTTTCATTGTATTATTTTTTTATCGATTCTTTTTCTTCTTAAAATTTATATTCAGATGAAAAACTTAGGGATAAACCTTTCCTTTTTCTTTCTTGGTTGAAATAATCTTATTTTAGTTAACAAATTGAAAACGAAACCTGGAATACATCTGGTAGCGAACAAGTGACACTGGCAGGAAAGTCCACACACCAGCGCACTTCCACAAGAGACTAGCAGGGATGACTGCACACTTGCCCTTGCGCAGTGACAAGCAGGAATGACCACACACTTGACACTAATACGGTTCTAGTCTAGAGACACTGGCAGGGATGTCTGCACACCAGCGCACTTCCACAAGAGACTAGCAGGGATGACTGCACACTTGCCCTTGCGCAGTGACAAGCAGGAATGACCACACACTTGACACTAATACGGTTCTAGTTTAGAGACACTGGCAGGGATGTCTGCACACCAATGCTCTACCACACGATGCAGGCAGGGAGGTCCACACACCTGATCTTGCACAGCAACAAGCAGGGATGTCCGCACACTTGTTACTTTAAGATGCCAATCACAGAGCAGGGATAACCACACACTCTGTCAAGTAATAAGCAGGGATGATCACACACTTATTACTTACAACAATTCAATATATGCAGGGAAGTCCGCACACATCTATCTACATACACAGTTTTGTCAAGTTTTACCTCTAGAACCGACCTCTTTATCCTCGCCAGTAAAAATCCTATATATCCTAACACCATCTAAAATACTTAGTAATTATTTATTTACAAAGTAATTAAAACACGAATCAAGCTTCCAATCAACCAATCTTTAGTAATCCAACTAGTGTAACATACAATGATTATTATTGATAACTTTAATTCAAATTCAACACTAATTAAGTATTTATTTAAGCACATATATAATTAGCTATTAAAATGACAAGGGCGATAACTTTCGCTATAATGAAAATATAGTAAACGGCTTTCCGTTTCACTTGTAGTGTCTTGGAAATTTGTACACACCGTTGAAAAATAGTATATACCAATCTGAAATTGAACACTATATATATTTTAATGATTTTGATTTATTTTTAAAAAAATTTTGTCCCTTGCGTTGTTTCAACTGTATAAAAACTAATTGTTTGATTGCATGCTGCCCCGTGCGGACGGCCGACGTCCAGTTTTTTGTCCAGTTTTGACACATATGTGTTAGGGTTTTTATTTTGAGTATTTGAACTGTCTAGATAGTAAGCGAAACTTAAGATATCATAAAATGGTTATAGTCTCTTTATTTGTGTTACAAAAAAGGATTAAAATTTTTTGATTTGTATTATATAGAAAATAATCATTTTATTCCGAAAACTTTATATAAGAGCTTATGTCATTTTAACTTTGGTCCGTGAACACTATCCGCAACCTTTAAAAACCTCAATTTATACAAAAAATATTACGTTCCATCAATAAAATTAAATAATTCTGATTTGTTTTTTCATAAGAAATATTTGGCTATACAAAAGATTTATATCGAACCATTTATTTTCACAAACACGTCATTGTCCACGAACTTTTTGGACAACCCTCTTAAGTGATAATTTCAAGTTCAAATCAAGGTACCATCGCTTCAAAATGAGTGTAAAGAACCATTAAAGTAGTTCATGAGTAGCAGCACGTGTTTTTTTTTTAGCACAGAATTTTGTTTCTCAGGCCTCTTGTTAATATGGAGGGACATAACAATCTTTAAATATAGAAGAAAACTACAGTTGTAAAATATTTCAAATAAAATGAACATTTTTAAAAGAGGAAATGCGTTATTAAAGTGTGGCTTAAAGTCATTTATTTCGTTTTATTATCGAACAGTTGTTTAATTGTGTACGTACTGATATAAAAAAAATCTTAAACTCTTTGATTCCAGGTAAGGAAAAATGATTACCATCAAAGTTAAAAATAAAGAGCTTGTTTGTCTACCACAGATAACACATTATCTATCAAAAGTTTAAAATCATCACCAATGAAACACAATTATATGACACAGAAATCGATATGAATGACCTTGTTTTAGTACCTACTAGTACATGAGGTGATAAATAAAGTTTGCAAACTATCTCTTCAGCTACAAAACCACAAGTTAGGTTAGAAACAAATTTGGTACATGCATAACCATACACAAGTTCTATAAAAAGCATATGCTGAATAAAGCATCCTGTAATTTCAATCAATGATTGGATAGATCGTTTAAGTGAAAGAAGGCAGATGGTTAAATATTATACTTGTTATGTTGCCTGGTGAAAGCAAGTTTGAAAAGGGACGTGTTTTTATTAAGCAATTTGCTATTAAAGACCTACAATTTACACTTTGAAAAATACTTGAATATTTCAACAATGATATAATTATCAAATACCTAAGATATAGTTTACTTTTTGATCACCCCTCGTATACTGTGTCAAATAAACATTTACACTTTTTTATTACAGAGGAGCAAAATTTGAAAAGGAATGAAATCATTCAGAATGGGTTAGGAGATTTACTGAATGAAAAATACTTTTCCCCCATACTGTCAAAATTACAATTTGACAAGGTTAAGAAAAAAATCAACATAATTAAATATTTTAGACCATCCTTACAATGACGTTTGGTTCTTCCAACTAAGGAAAATTATAAGTTTCGTATTTATAGTTGCAAAAAAACATATTTGTTGACGGAAGAAAAAGAAAAAAATCGTTATAGGGAATGTTAAAAAAAAATTCTTGGCAGTAGGTCGGGAGAGAGGGCAACTAAATATTTTTATAACAAGTGGTTTTGGCACTAAGCACTATTTTGAAAAACAAACATAGGAATTTCGGGGGGGGGGGGGGGGTTTCAGCCTCTCACTCTTTTTTTGCTAAGATAGACATACTATACGCAATCGACCCTTCTTTGCAAACATTGTGCTCACTTCTAAATTTCAAAGAAACAACTCAATATTTTTTATCAAACTTCGTATGTTCAATGAGAGATAAGATAACTTTGAATATAACGTTGACAACATAATGAGACATGATGTGTTTTATGTCCAAATATCATTCCATACAATGTGTGGGTAATTGCAAACAAACTAGCTATTTATGTGAGATGCTTGAAGGAAATCCTATAACTGACTAATTTTTCTATCTAACTGCTAAACACAATAGACATATGTACCAACTTTTCGAATGCAAGACATGTAATAAAAATTTGTTTTTCATGCATCACATATTGTTGAACATTTTCAAATTAAATGCAAAGCATCCTCCTTGCAGTGCCCCATTTGAAAATAACCTCTGTTGCCACAGAATAGATAACTGCCGTAAACACATATGTTTAGGACATTTTTTTCTTGAGTTTTAAAGAAACCAAGATGTTATAAAGACTTTTTCCATGAAAAAAAATATATAATCATTGTAATAAACGCATCTATCCACAACACATATATGCACATGCCAACAACGTGCTCTGTGGAATGATATTAACGAGGAACTTCGAGCTATAAATAGAACAGTTTTTCCCGATTTGCTTGAGTGGGGTCAAATTGCGTTTTTTCATTACTCAGACGATGCGATGCAACAAATAAAAGTAGTAAGTTATATAACCTATGATTATTACTTAGTGATATCTTTAAGTGATGTTATTATGGTCGCATTTATTCTAAAATCAATGTTATTCGAACTCATGGCCTCAGGAAGACCTCCATATAAAAAATCAATTTTTCAAGAATTATGGATAATGACAAAAAAGCGAAACAAAATAATGTAGCCATAGTATCAATATCGAATTGACATCATTTTCAATGCATATTTCATCTCGTGAATGCTGTAGCTGCGCAGTTCTAACATGATAAATTTCTTCCTAATTAAACCAAAATAAACTTAATATTTTCGTACTTTTGGTGTCTAACAGTAGATAATCAGTGTATTAGCGCTTTGAATTACTATGGGCTAGTTAAGTAGAGTATTAAGCGCATTCTTGGTATTTCTTATTATACATCAAACTTTATCCATTATGGCTTGTACAGCCCCCTTAAATGAACTTCAATGTATAGAGAAGAGCATAAGAACTGCTCTTATCTACTAACTGTGCAACATCCTTTAACCTTACTAATTGCCTTCTATTATTAGAAATGCACGTAACACAGCATTACCCTTATGTAGCAAACAGTGAGTCAGGGATTTCCAGTTGCATATTTTTAGAAAAACAAGTGGAGTTATCTATTTTGCTTATAGTGGATCATAGGACACAGACTACCAATTATTTTGCTATACATTCCTTTATACTATAAAAAATGATTTAAAAAATTACACCAGCTCAACTTACCTGAAACTTGGCACAGAGTAAGAAGAATTCAAGTCCAAAAATTTTTCAGACTCTCAGGAAAATTCATCGCATGCAGTTCCTGCTGGGGCATCGCAAATAACCCCTACCCTGCTTTTTTCACTTTCTCTTCGGGGAAAGGGTAAATATGGGCCTCTTTACACCTTTCCTACTACGCGCGCAAGTGCAAGATTTCACATATTAACAATTTTATTTTTTTTTCAAACCCTCTCCTTTCCATCTATACCCAAAAGTAACATCAGTCCACCCCAGAAACACCCCAAAGAATTTTTAAGAAAAAACCTCTATTTTTAAACTGGAACTACTTGCGTGGTCAATGAAATAGGGGTAAAATTAGTAGTCTGTAACCCAATAAGGACACAAACCTTGTCTGATTTTGCTGAAATTTGACATGCTAAAGTCTTTTGTATCTACAAAGTGGCCGGTGAAGTTTCATTGAAATTGATGATTCCTTAGCAGAGTTATGGCCCTTTAACTGATGTGCTGGAACACCTTAAATCAGAGGGTAAAATAAGCATGAGGCACAAAGTTCTCAGATTTGAAATGCTCACAGCTCACATGCATGACAGTTATTTTCTTTCCTTATATTTTTGTATACTAGATATATGTGTCCTACACAAATTTCAAGAACAAAACTTAACCTATTGCATAAGTCATTATTTTAAGCAATTTTTCAAAAAAATTCCTTCAAAAAGCAAAAAATTCTTGGAAATATTAAAAATAAAAATATTTAGCACATTATAATTTTAGTAAAACAAATATTAAAAAATTCTACAATATATAGGCTATAAAAAATTAGTATAAAAGTTAAGGGAAAGAGATTAATACCTTTGTTATAAGCAGATTATCCAACCTGGTCAATTCAGCCTCTGTCAGGAAGTGGTACTTACTACTCTAATTGGATTATCCCTGGTCATATTAAGACTTCTTTGATGGGTATTTCTTGTAACAATATGCATTATTAGACAATAAATACCAAAAATTCTGTGAAATTTTGGATTTTATAATTCTGAATTTACAAAAAAAGGAATTGATATATACATTTTTCCTACATACATTCTTCAGGCTGTTGTAAAAAAAGGGGAGGCAACTCTGCACTGTAAAGGTACCAAAAAAACAAAATGATTAAAAAGCATGTCTATATACTTTCAATGGTTCAGCATAGAAAATATACCATGCCTGTGTCACATATAATGGCTCCTGGAGATGTTTGGAAGCTAAAACAGGGAAGGGGGGGGGGGTAGAGAAGATTCTATTAAATTGGAGTACATAAATTCTGTCTGTCTTGTGTATCACTATCTTTGTACAGTGTTTATCCAAAATCTTGAAAACACATGTCCTTGTCTAAAAAATGATGATTT
This sequence comes from Saccostrea cuccullata, assembly GCF_032062105.1. Lineage (NCBI taxonomy): Eukaryota > Metazoa > Mollusca > Bivalvia > Ostreida > Ostreidae > Saccostrea > Saccostrea cuccullata. The sequence goes on from NW_026920018.1 coordinate 14,552, forward strand.
TGTCTGATATGCGACCACCGACAATGATGTCCAAGATGCCACAAGAGTAGAAGAAGTCAGTAGGACCAAACTTCCCATTGGAAATGTTGAGTACCTAACTGACCTCCCCTGTCTTGGACAATCACAGATCAGTGCCAGCAATCAGACAGCAGATATTCAATTCCAAAAGTAGAAGGAAAAAGAGAAAGTTTCAGAAAGTACACATTGATTGGAAAGAGATGATGATGTCAGATGAAACAGTGTAAAAAAGAAATCAAACACAAAAAAATAATACAAACTTAAGAGTCAGTTGACTATATACCTTTAACTTGGCTGTTGTGGACTGTAATATTGTTGACAGCTGTATCTTGTTTTCTGAATGATCATTGTCTCTGCTACTGGTACAAAATTGTTCACTTCTGACTGGCAACTGGCCTGATTTTTTATGAAGCCACCCATCCAGGTTATAACTGCTTGCAATCCCACATCAGTCAGCTAGAAATGAGCCACTGAAAAAAAATTTAAGAATTTCAACTTTAGTTCATATTCATAATTAATAAGTAATTGTGTCAAAATAGTAAGTAACTGTGTCAACTATAATTACAGACACCAAGTAGCCAGAGTATTGAGAAATTAGGCATTACTTTCCTATTAACAACAGTGTAATATGAACAATCAAATGTTTAAAAGATACCTTGGTTTTGAACTCCATTTGGCATTTAAAATAGCAGGATAGGTGAGGAATGGGTTTTATGTCACCTACAGCGTAATGTTTAGATTCAAAATTCATATTGCATAAATGTTTGACACACATCAATTGCACACATTACGTCATCCCTTTGACAAGCTGAGCAGGTGCCCCCCTCCCCCTTTTCAATTATTTAAATCCATTTAACTTCTCCAAAATACAATTTTTTCCATAAAATTTGTCAACAATTTGCATAACTCGTTCCAAATTATCCAAAAAGTGCCAGTAAATTGATTAACGTGAGATTTGACCTTTCACTTCATAGGGCACAGACTACCAATTATTTTGCTATACATTCCTTTATACTATAAAAAATGATTTAAAAAATTACACCAGCTCAACTTACCTGAAACTTGCCACAGAGTAAGAAAAATTCAAGTCCAATAACTTTTCAGACTCTCAGGAAAATTCATCGCATGCAGTTCCTGCTGGGGCATCGCAAATAACCCCTACCCTGCTTTTTTCACTTTCTCTTCGGGGAAAGGGTAAATATGGGCCTCTTTACACCATTCCTACTACGCGCGCAAGTGCAAGATTTCTAATATTAACAATTTTATATTTTTTTTCAAACCCTCTCCTTTCCATCTATACCCAAAAATCAGTCCACCCCAGAAACACCCCAAAGAATTTTTAAGAAAAAACCTCTATTTTTAAACTGGAACTACTTGCGTGGTCAATGAAATAGGGGTAAAATTAGTAGTCTAACCTGGAGCTGGTTCCAGAACGGAAGTAGATTTACGCTGACAGAAACGCTTTGTGCTTAAAAAGGAGAAATATCACGTTACGTACTTTCAGCCAATGAAATATACAAAAATTATCTTCTTATATAACATTATGACCTAACAACTACTTTTCATTATACTTTCGAGTAGAGAAGTAGTTCGAACCATACAACTAATAGTGAAACAGAAGTTGATTTTTATTGTTTAGTTTCGTATTAACGTTAGACCTACGTTATCTTTCAAAGTCTTAAACACTAAAAAATATTAATTTTATGATTATACAAGTAGTATGAATCTGCCGCTATACTAAGTCTGCACTGGGATAATACGAGTTGAACAACAGTGCATTTGAAACCTCTCTGGTGACGGAGTTGATAAACCTTAGTTCGTTTCGTCTCCTATACGCCGTTATAAGACCTGAATAAGGCAGACAGTTGCGGAGAATAGACAGCTAAGTGTTTAACAGTAAACCAGTACGTAAGACCTGAATAAGGCAGTCACTTGATTG